>NW_017307729.1:296499-306041 GCF_000935625.1 Nanorana parkeri
TCCCATAAATCACAGCCTGTTTCTGCCTTTGCGATGAGGTAAGCGGCTTTCTAATGGGACCCCCAGCACCAGTTGTACATGTCTGAAAGTTTTTTCGCTAATCGAAAGAATCTACACAAAGATATTTTTTTTTCCCCCTTGGCTGGAGGAAATCAGCTCTCCCCGAGGGGGCCCAAAGGGAAAGAATTCAGTACAATACAGCCTTGGCTATGTACGTATGCTTGGATATTCATCCTTTCTTTGGAAATGTTCAGGTTTCCAGCATGGTCCAGCTGCACCAAGACAAACCGGCATTTGCACATGTCCTTTCCGCACGGTAGGTGCGATTGTGTGGTACAGTTTAATGCACTGTACTGGTGTGAAAGGGCCCTCTAAAACACTGACATACATACACAGACACAATCTCACACACTCACAGACATTCACACTTACACACTTACATACACACTTTTTTTTTTTTTAAGGTCCACCCGGTCTCCCTACCTTATGAGAACTGGAGTGGATCCTCAGCCTGGGGTCCAGTGTGGGCTGCTGTGCTGTGATGGAGCCCCATCCATATGTCCATTGCTTGCACAGCTCCCTTGCACGCCCTGTAGAGGTGCCGGGAGCCAGAATGTGACCTCACTCTGGTCCAGGCACCTCTACAGGACACGTGAGGGAGCTGTGAGCAATGCATGGATGGATAGAGCTCCCTCGCGGCCATAGCCCCAGCCTACACAACCTAAAGCTGACACTCGGCTACGGGCGACATCTTTTGAATGGCTGGTTGGCTCAACAACTGACAGTGCTGCGCTAGGAGGAGGCAGAGGAGCCTCTCACCAAGAAAAGTAGAAGGCACGCGGTGAGAACCAAGGGTTTAGTGGTTAGGACTTCTGCCTTGTAGCATTGAGGTCCCTGGTTGAAAACCTACCTAGAGGGAGCTTCCTGTGCATGCAAGAGTTTCATCCCACACTCCAAAGACATGTGGGGAGGTTCCTTCCACACTCCAAAGACATGTGGTTCCTTCTACACTCCAAAGACATGTGGGGAGGTTCCTTCCACACTCCAAAGACATGTGGTTCCTTCTACACTCCAAAGACATGTGGGGAGGTTCCTTCCACACTCCAAAGACATGTGGTTCCTTCTACACTCCAAAGACATACTGGCAGGTTCCTTCCACATGCACTGGTAGGCTAATTGGCTATTGTCTATAACGGTAAGCATTCCAATTTCAGCTGTGTAGATGAGTTAATGGGTGTCATGAAGCCAGAGTTAGTCTGGCCGGACTGCTGGAGGGGCACCTGTGCATGCACATGCGCATCATCCTACACAGAGGATTGTGCGCGGCCGCGTGCCTCTACGTGGGCGTGCACGTGGACGTGCGCACACGCCAGTTCCTAGTGATGGCGCCAACAGGGCTATTTAAAGCTGAGACACCTTGACCTCCCTGCTGACTGATCTTCAGCTGTTACCTTGTTCCTGAAACCTGTGAACCTGTTTGATCTCCTGCTATTGACCCGGCCTGCTTGACCTTGCTCCTGTCATGGGCTCCTTTTGACCTCGGCTTGTTCTCCTGTCTGCTCCCTGGATACCTCGCTGCCTGCAAGTTACTGACCCGGCCTGTCTCTGATTTCGTCCTGCCTGTTGCTTGTGTACCTCGCTGCCAGATTGTTGCTGACCCGGCATGTCTTCACTCCGCTTCCACAATCCTGCGTTACTACCTGCGTCCTGCTTTGGAACCCCTGCAACCTGCACACAGCTCTGACAGGAGTCACAACCTACTGGCACTTGTGCCCCTCCTTGTCCTCACGCACCCGTTCCCACTATCCAGGGGTGTTTTGGACTGGAGCAGCAGGAGA
This sequence comes from Nanorana parkeri, assembly GCF_000935625.1. Lineage (NCBI taxonomy): Eukaryota > Metazoa > Chordata > Amphibia > Anura > Dicroglossidae > Nanorana > Nanorana parkeri. The sequence continues at coordinate 298,338 of NW_017307729.1, forward strand.
GGCCGCCCGCGTCATCTTAGGCTCCCCCTAAGGTACGTGACAATGGGTTTCCAAGACAAGACCGGCATCATGAAAGTCAACCAGACCATCTGGTGGCCCCAGAATTAAACCTACATCTTGATTCAGTTCATGTATAAAGCTGCACTGCAGATCCAAATATTGGGTGCGTGATCAAAGTGATAGCGTATTATGACACTGTTCCAAGGCTGGATCAAGGGACATGAAATCACCAGCACCCTAGACACGGAATAGCATCTCACAAACAGCTCACAGACACATATATGTATACAGGGCAGCCATCAGGGGGGTACGGCAGATACTCATGTAAGGGGCCCGGGCAGCCTGGGGGGCCCGCCCGGGTCCCTTACATGACTATCGGCCGACGGTGAAGGGCGAGGAGGCGGAGGCCTGGCCCTAGCAGTGCAGGGCCCCAGCATTGCAGCTCCAGTGGCTTTGAGACAAGCTAGGGCCCCATCATCTAGTCTGATGTCGGACTGGCCGGAAGTGACGTTACTTCTGGCCGGTCTGGCGGCAGACGAGGCCATGTGTTCAGGTAAGAGGAGCTAGGAAGGAATGGAGGGAGGGGCGGGGGGACCGTGTAAGGGGCCCTAAAATTTCTGATGGCTGCCCTGTATGTATATATGTCTATGATGCAATGTCTGGAGTCCTGGTGACTTCCTATACCTTGGCCCAGAAGCATCTCATTGGCTGGGCGCAAAGGACAAAACTGCCAATGAGCAGCATATGTCTCTCTCCGCTCCTCATTCATCATTGTCCACATCTAAGCGTAACTCACCCAGGTCTGAGCATTGGACCACGCGCAAGTGGCACTGACACCCGAAGGGACACAAGTCCATTGGAGGGCCGAGAGGTGGGAGAACCGTGGGTCGCTTCTTCCCGGGAGCGACAGTACCGACTCCTGAGCCTTCCTCGTTTGCCTCATCCCTCATCATTGTCAGCCCATCATCCATGTTAAAGTCCCAGAACCCTTTCTGCTCAAAAGGCAGGGCATTGCAGAGAACCACGGAGGTGCATATAAGAAGCAGGGCCTTCATTGTTTCCACGGATAACCTGAAATGAGAGGAGATGAAGGGTCAGTTATGTTTCTTTGTTAGAACTTTTATATAGGTTTATGTTTTTACGCCACATGGGTTTCTATGGCATAGAACGCAGGTAAATCTCACAACATGAAACCTAACACTAGTGTTGCCTCATAATTACCACTGAAACATGTTTGAGCTGTTTTAAAGAGACCTGGTGGGGGAGGGGCTTCACTAAAAACACTATAAAGTGCCAATACTGTGAACATTCCCTCCTCAGTGCATGCGCAGCCCCAGTGTCCTTGGTTGCTATGATGATATCCCTGGATATTACTTGACCTTGATGCTGTTGGCTGTACTGCGCCATTGGTTGTTAAGAGGGTTTGTGGCTGACAGCATCATAGCAACCAATAGCACTGTGGACCCACAGCGTCCTAGCAACCAATAGCACTGTGGACCCACAGCATCCTAGCAACCAATAGCACTGTGGACCCACAGCACCCTAGCAACCAATAGCACTGTGGACCCACAGTGTCCTAGCAACCAATAGCACTGTGGACCCACAGCATCCTAGCAACCAATAGCACTGTGGACCCACAGCGCCCTAGCAACCAATAGCACTGTGGACCCACAGCGTCCTAGCAAATAATAGCACTGTGGACCCACAGCACCCTAGCAACCAATAGCACTGTGGACCCACAGCGTCCTAGCAAATAATAGCACTGTGGACCCACAGCGCCCTAGCAACCAATAGCACTGTGGACCCACAGCGTCCTAGCAAATAATAGCACTGTGGACCCACAGCACCCTAGCAACCAATAGCACTGTGGACCCACAGCACCCTAGCAACCAATAGCACTGTGGACCCACAGCGTCCTAGCAATCAATAGCACTGTGGACCCACAGCGCCCTAGAAACCAATAGCACTGCGGACCCCCAGCGTCCTAGCAACCAAGGGCACTGTGGGCTGTCAGCATCCTAGCAACCAATGACCCAGTGGGCCAACAGCATCCTAGCAACGAGTGGCAGCTAAGGGTTTGGTGGGTGGCATGGCCCTGCTTACTCCAAAATGACATCGGCCCTAATCTCCTCACCACCCTCATGCTATGACTGGGCAGTGAAAGGAGAAGCAGCAGGCTGGTCTGTATTCTACTCCTATCACCATATCCCATTTTGGCACATGAGCATTGCAGCGCGTCTTATTGGCCTCTTGTGCTGCTTCTTCCTCCCCACGGCTGAGCTCTGCTGTGCAGCGGAATTGCAAGAGGCTTTTATCATTTATAAAATTACATTGAATGATATATTAATAAATGCAAATTTCAGGTACAAGCACTACTTGAAGTGCAACTATACCTTTACTCCTACTTCCCTGATATTGTCCCCTTTGCCCATATATATATACACTGAGTGGCCGGATTATTATATACACCGAGTGGCCGGATTATTATATACACCGAGTGGCCGGATTATTATATACACTGAGTGGCCGGATTATTATATACACTGAGTGGCCGGATTATTATATACACTGAGTGGCCGGATATATATACAGTATATATAAAGTGTGTGTATATATATTCATACTTACAAAGCTGCATTATTTGTACCTTTTATATCTGCATGGAGTGCAGCTTTAACTGGGACCATCCGCCTTGTTAAACTGGGTACAAACCCCCTCCCCCCCGGCGAATGAGCTCAGTAGATTTTCTATTTTGAGAAAAGCGACAGAAGGAAAGATTGTGCCTGAGCGTTGCGGTGCGACTCTTGTTTGAAATGACCGTTCTGCGTCTCAGCGCCCGCCTGATATAGCTGCAAAATTACAGCTTTGTGACCAGCTGCCGGGTTCACAATTATAGGAACAAAACAGCCAAAGTACGGTTCCATATGGAGCGGAATGGTTCCGTTTTCCTGGCGCTCCAACTGTCATCTAGAGAGAATTGCTTGGTTACAAAGTAATTAGGAATGGCTGATTGGAGGCTCAAAGGTGTAAACTCCATGACTCAGGTAGCTCAGAGGTCCCTTTTACATTACCCACTTCCCTCCAAGGCCCCCCCCCTTTCCCTGTTACCAATAACTACGCCACACAACAACGAGATTTTAAATGGTCACAGCAGCCTTTTATTGTAAACACTTATAAATAACATTATACATAACCATATAAACAATATTGACAACCAAACACCTGTACCTACTCGTTTGGTTTCAAGGTCCTTGAAGGCAATTGTACTCTATAAATGGACCAGTATCATGCGGGCACCTTTTCTGTAACTGAACGCCCCCAGCCGCCCTACACCGCCTCGGGGACGTAACTAGATTGCCCGCAGACCCACTTTGGTCCCCTATTTACCGGTCATACCAATCTGACCGTCCGACTACTGGAGGACACCCACACCACGGATGGGTCCCCCGTCCAGATATGTACCCACTAACCACTGCCTCCAAGGATCCAAACCGCCACCCCCAGCTGTGACAAATATCCAGAAACACAAACCACCTCCTACGGGGCGGGTGGGTGGGAAGTTCTTCCTATCTTGCAGGACTCCCAACTGACCTTCCGGACTCCTCCTTCCTGGCTAACTTTCCTGAAGCCCCTCCTGGACCACCCCTTCCACCAATCAAGTAAGTGACTATACCCTTTCTTCTATCACTCCTTAACCCTTTCCTGTCCTCGTTCCCCTTCCCAGCCTTGTCATGCAGGCCTTCCGCTCATTCCTCTGCTTTCCATAGCTCCAGGCCTTACTTGACACTTAGGTTTACATTGAATAAATGGTGATAAGGCCCACAGGAACAAAACAATAAACAAGTAATATTGCATTCCTTCTCTTCACCGTAAATTCTCAGTGATAACAAAGATAAAAAATATGTCATCATTCTAAATGCCGGCTTATCTACCTTCGTAGGTCCTTCAGATGGTCCTTCTAGTGACAGGCAGAGCTTCTCCTATTGATATCAATGACATGACCAGGCGGTGGGATTGGGCATTGGGTATCCCGAGCATGGTAAGTGGACTTTGCCATACCAGATCTGTGGCAGGACTATTCCTCGTTCATTGGTGAGGCTTGGGGGGAACAGAGAAGAGCAAAGATCATATGCTACAAGCCCCAATTAGATTGTAGTCTGGGACATATGAACAGGGCAGGGCTTAAATCTGCACCATAGTCTACCACAGGGACGTGCGGTCCGGGGGGGCGGAGTCTCACCTAGAATTATGGAGGAAAAAGCTGTCAGCTTCGTGTCTGAAGCTGACAGCTTTTTCTCCATTCAGATCGGCATCTAACAGGTTACACAGCATGGAAATCCTCCCCGATGTGTAACCTGTCACGGAGCCTCAGCGGTGAGGGACAGGGAGGCTCCGCGTCCTCCTTGTCTCCTCCCTTTCTCCTTTTCTCCTTTACACTAGCTTGGGGCGGGGCTTTGGCCAGCGGGGAGGGGGCTGGGGAATGCCTCACCTCGAGCAAGAGGTACCGCACGCCACTGGTCTACCAGCATCATTTATATACAGGAATTGCTAGATATTCCATCTTTTAAAAACTTTCTATGGTCTTGGGGGAGGCTTGCCTTTCATTTCAGATACACTATTAGGTTCCTCCGATACAATGTATGCGCTACATATGAGTCTACACAGAGATTGTGGTGGTGCCCCATTAGGTAAATAGAGTGGGCAGAAGGTACATACAAGTAGCAGAGGGCACCTCGCTTTCTATATTTGGTTTGCATTCTATAATTGCTGCCACAGAGAGCAATTATAGAATGCAAATGTTCTCTGGAGTTACCAGTCACCCTTCTCTGTCTGGCGATGGGCGTGTCTGGGTTTGGCGGTTGCAACATCACTACCTGATCTTGGGTTGCCACCTGTCCAGCATTCACCCGGACAGTTCGGGTTTTGAATGCTGTGTCCGGGTTTCATGGAAGCAGAAACCCGGACACAAAATGTCAGGCAGACAGGGGCAACCAAAATTAAGATTGGGGCTACTGGCCCTCCCCCCCCAACTGAAAATAGTCTCAATTGTGATATTTACATAGAAATAAGCCACCACTCATTCGCCCCCAAAAAATGCCTGCACGTTGCTAGAGTGTTCGGGTTTTCGCTTGAAAAAAAGGTGGCAACCCTAACCTGACCTCACAAATGGTCCAACATTCCCATAGACACACTCATAAACCTTGCGGACGCCTTCCCAGAAGAGGCGGAGCTGTTATAGCGGCAAAGGGCGGAGCCAACCCAATACTGAACCCTACGGACTAAGACTGGGATGCCATTAGAGTTCATGTGCGTGTAAAGGCGTCCCGATACTTGTGGTAATATAGTGTATCTGATGAATAGGACTTCTGGGGAGGACCTTCGGTTCATTTAGAAAAGTGACCTATCACTGTTTGAAGTGATGACCCCATTGTATCTGCCTCTGTATCAAGTCCCACACTAACGTGGACAAGCTCCTAACTAGCACCCAGAAATGTGGATGACACGCTCGGGTTCTTTTGTTTCTTCTGTTATAATATGACCTCTCTTGTTAACAGGAAGCCATGCCTGGGAGGGAGACATATCTAACTTATAACAGATCAGCCAACATATTTTCCTTTCCCTTTTGTGCGGCTCGGCTGAACTGTCCGGGGCCCGCGGCGGCAATTATCTGAAATAATGAGCTGTTTTTGTTTTTTTATCTGACCGATGATGGTCTGTTGTTTCTCTAGCACGCGGGATAATTCATCTTTTCTTCTTTTAATCGCTGATTATTATTATTTTTTTTTTACCATCTCTTCACGGATCCGTTTGATTTTTTATTGTGGCGCGGAGGAAGCCGTCTAGAACAGTGCTTCTTAAAGTGTGGGTCACGACCCCATATGGGGTCCCGCAAGTGAACAGGAGGGGTCACGATCTGAATCCCCGGCCAGGACCGCCATCAAGGGGGTACGGCCGGGGAGGCCTGGGTTTGAAACAAGTTTTTTTTTGTTTTCGTTTAATGTGGAGTGGAGTGGAGTTTTTAAGGTCGCAATCACCCCCCGTGCGGCCCCAATCTTCTGCTGGCTAGCTTCCGCAGGTGGTCTCAGAACATTCAGAACATTCAACCAGTCTTTCCAGATGGAGTTTAAAGAGACCCTGTCACTATGCCAACTCAGGGGGGCAAAGTGACAGTGTCTGCGCATAGCCCCCCCCCCCCCCAAGCAGGTGTATTTACCCAGCCATGCTCGTTTGCTGCCATCCTGCGCTGCCAAAGTTCTAATGAAGCGGAGCTTGGAGCGTGTGAGGCAGAATGCAACCTCCTCCATGCGACTGCTCATGACTGAGCGTCCAATCACCAGTCCCGAACCCTGCCATGTGGGGTGGGAGGTGCCATAACTTCATCCTCCTGTCTAAGTGACAACATTGGCTTAGGCAGGTGGATGCTGCATAAGGAAGGTGGTAAGTGACCACGGTTGGGTGAGTATACATGCTCGGGGCGTGGTAAAGGATTGTTTTTGATCGGCTGCTTTTGCGACGCTGCTACACCACACATCTTCACATGTGTGGTGTAAACCTTAAAGGAGAACTATGAGGGGGCGGGGGGGGGGATGGGTGATTTTCACTCACCTCATAGTTCTAGCCGACCTGTGACAATGAGACTGTCACAGGTCGGCTCAGTAGATCGGGAGGGGAGGGAACACATACCGGCATTCGCTCCCCTCTCGATCCTGTCAAGGCTCTCTGACGTGACAGGGGAGGGGCTGGATTCCCCCCTCCCCGCTCCGATGCTCCAGCGCTGACTGGCAGAACGGACGGGGGAGGGGGCGGGTACAGCTGGCTCTGCCTCGAGATAGGAGGAGCCAGCTGTCACTCACGCAGCTAGGCGGATCCCGATGTCCAGGTCGGGATCCGCTCCGGCTGCGGCGTCTCAGTATACCGCGAGCTGTAGCTCCCTATATACTGAGCCTAGGGTGACGGGAGGACGCTAGTCTGTGTCCTCCCGTTACCCTGAGGAGAACTATGGGGAAAAGCCCCGACCCCATAGTTCTCCTTTAAATTGCACTTCTTATCCCCCATCCTTTAAAGCGGCGCTGCATGCGTCTACCATGCTCATGTAGTTGGAGCACAGCCAGACAATGCCTGGAAATAGTTAAGAATTGGAAGTGAAGGAATATCAGATGTGCCTCCAGCAGGAACATTTTCTCAGCCCTTACCTCATGTGTTATTCTAGGCAGGCTACATAGAGGAGAGCTGGACATGAATTCGGGATGGGGGGGGGGCACTTCTCTTGCAGGGGAGAAACATAAACACTCAATGCTTGCTTGGCCCCATTTATGAAAGTCTCTGAAATAACAACTGTATGCGCTGCCCTAGCAGCCAGCTTTTTCCTCGAACTCCGGGAAGATGTAAAGACAAAAATTAATTCATCTCTGTAAACCAATTAAATGTATCATTTTAAATTCAAGAAGCTTCATTGTCCTAATTTGTCTTGGTATCAGCCTCTTGTACAGCAGAGCTTTGTCCTGGAAAAAGGAGAAGCAGCACCAGGAGCCAATCAGGTGTACTGCACGGCTTCTCCTTTAACTGTACACATATGGCCCTTCAAAACGTATGGGGGGTTGTTTTGCTAAAAGGCAAATTGGCTGTTCACTTTGCACGGGGAATTTCCCCTTAGCTTAGCGACAGACAGGCCCGGAGTGACTGAGCGGAGGGGCTACATGACTG
>NW_017307729.1:306364-307182 GCF_000935625.1 Nanorana parkeri
GCTTGGCGGGTTAGGGGGTCTTTGGGGGGTCTACAAAATCGGAGTTGATTACATAAATGGGGGGCCCTCAGCTGGTATGGGTGCTTCCCCCTGTTGGTGTCTGGATTTGTAAAGGGCGGAGTCTGGCCCCTTGGGAACCCGGAAGTAGTAAGTGTCCTCCAGCTGGTTGTGGTGCGGCTGGGGACACGGGCGGAGTGTTAGAGGCCTTTTTGGGCTGTTGGGCACCCAAAGACGCCTTCTCAGGTCAACCATCGTTTACAGTATTATTTGTGTATATTTGGTTTATTACTTTTGGTTATTGTTAAAGTTGTTTGGGTTTAATAAAAAGGGCGGCTGTGGCCCGTATAATCCACGTCGCGCAGTCCGCGTGTTTATTGGGGGTTTGAAAGAAGGGACGAAAATTGACAAATCCATCAGCCGTGAGCTGAAGCTCTTCTGACTTCCATCTTCCAATCACGTGCAAGCAGAAATACTGTTTTTTTCTTTTTCTTTCGCAAAATGAATTTTCACCACATTCAGTGAGCTAAATATTCTAAAAAATCCCTTTGTAAGTGAGCAGTCTATTTGCTTTTAGTAAATCTACCCCATTGCGTGGCCCTCAGGCCTCAGTGGACCCCTATCCGCCACCCACGCCAGCCTGTAAATCATTCCCGACAACATCATGCTTGCAATTGGGAGCGGTGGTCGTGAGGCCACATGACCGTGCTGACCAATGAGGATCTTTACTGAGCCTTCTATCTCCTGGAACACCGTCATTCGCCGCTCCTTATTGCAAGCATTGCTATACAGTGAAGTGTTCAAGTGCTGGAACCATTGAA
>NW_017307729.1:307203-317962 GCF_000935625.1 Nanorana parkeri
CCCCCCTAAACTGACCCGCCGATTCCCGTAGATGGCATGACCCCCACCTCTGTATAGTGCGCTCTCGCCCCCAGCGCCAGCACCACGACACGGAGCAGCAGCCGGTATCTAGCACACAGCGCCGCCATCTTTCCCCGATGACAGGAGGAAGACTTCCGCGTCACGGCCCACAAGCAGCGGTGTATTTAGCTTGCAACGGTGCTCTCAGCGAATCTGCCGCTCCAGGCAAACGCCTTGTTTGCCTCGCGGCAGATACGCCCCTGGCTAGGGCCAGTATTACGGGTAAGTGTAGTGGGAACCGGGGAAAGGGGGAAGGGGTGCGAGGACGGTGTTGTGAGTTCCACCTTGAGGGTTTTGAGTGTGTCCACTTGCAAAAAAGGTAGGATGTCCAGTCCATTGCTCTATATCAGGGGGGCCCATTAGGTAGATGGTGATCCATGAGGAGCTCTCAAAGCTGATGCTGGTAGATCAGGAAGGGGGGGAATGGCGGCCCCTTTATTTAGCTGTGCACACATGATTACCTATTAGCCCGAGTCTGCTGAGCCGAGCTCCCCGACACCTCTCTGGTGGATACTGGGGGTTGTAGTGCTATGTATTACATCCAAGAATATTAGTTTACACAGCAAAATACACCAAGGTGAGCCAGGAGAGAGAGCGGGGAGAGACAGCCAGGAGGATGAGCAAGGAGAGACAGCCAGGAGGATGAGCAAGGAGAGACAGCCAAGAGAAAAAAACAAGGAATGACAGCCAGGAGAGACAGCCAGGAAGATGAGCAAGGAGAGACAGCCAGGAGGATGAGCAAGGAGAGACAGCCAGGAGGATGAGCAAGGAGAGACAGCCAGGAGGATGAGCAAGGAGCAGGAGGATGAGCAAGGAGAGACAGCCAGGAGGATGAGCAAGGAGAGACAGCCAGGAGAGAGCAAGGAGAGACAGCTAGGAGGATGAGCAAGGAGAGACAGCCAGGAGGATGAGCAAGGAGAGACAGCCAGGAGAGAGAGCCAGGAGAGACAGCCAGGAGGATGCGCAAGGAGAGACAGCCAGGAGGATGAGCAAGGAGATACAGCCAGGAGACAGAGCGAAGGAGTTTTTTTTTTCGTTGGTAGATCTCATGTAGCTCATCATTTGAAGAGTAGATCTTAACACAAAAATTGCGGGCACCCCTGCTCTATAGCATTGCATACAGTGAACATTGTGTGCGGCCCTTTGGTGATGTCAGGGGCGACACTTGTGACCTCCAGCATCAAGGAATGTGACCACCACTGCTCTAAACTTAAAACTAAAACGGAAATCTGATTGGATGATTTGGGCTTTGGCTCTATACGCATCATTAGTCATCCTAAACAAGCCCATATGTCCCTTGTTGGGTGGGCCGAACCGTTCATTCCTCCCCATATAGACGCACACGGGCTCTAGGTGTCCAACTGGGTTAAATGGCGCGCTCTGCAGTTGATATAACACTTGATTATCTAAACTGATTCCAGTTTGCTCTGCAGCGGGTGAAACAATTCGAAGAGACCCCTGCACATATGGTTTCTGTTTTAGCTCTGCTTTGCTTATTACAAAATTCCCACAACATGGTTTCTCTCAATTCCCGAGCCAAGCCCCCAAAAACAGGACTGATTTTATTTAATCTGTTACATTCTTGGCGTTGTGCGAGTCAAGCCAGCTCTACAAGGGGGGCCCTGTGCTATCTCACCCTATAGTAATCCTGGCTTAATATTGCCGTATTGTATCGTGGACAGAGGGACGCATATAAGTGTTTATCTGGCTATGTGTACAAGCAGCTGCTTTTGTTTAGTAACCTGAGCAGATGCAAAAGAATTTCTGCCACCATGAAGCAAGACACGAGGTCTTTATGTGTTAGGCAGCAGCTGGACTTTTAAACCGCCTCTTTGTCCCTTAAGATAAACGATATCCTGTTTATAATCCCCCTCCATTTCCATTTTACTGGATGCTTAAACCAAGAACGTTTTTTTTAGCAGATGACAACCCATTTTTCAAGAGGGGACACCTTAAAAATGTTGCCGCATTTAGAGACCCTGACACTGGGGCGAAGGGGTGAAAACTGCTCCAGATGTACGGCCTTGTAACTGTGTGCTGGGGTACATGGGGTGTAGTATCCTTAGTCTTCCTCTAGGGATCCCTTCTGACTCGAGCAGAGGAGGAGTCTTCTTAGCGGGTCTTTGGTGTAGGGTTAGGGCAGAAAGAACCCTTTTTCTGGGGCTCTAAGAGAGAGAGGGCCACATCTGGAAACATGTAGTTACCTGGTGTTTTGTATTCCCCTTAGGGCAGAAGCCATTGTTCCTTCCTCAAATGGGTTTAACCAATACATCTGGAAGATCAGAAAGAACTCCCTCATGTGGGCGTAAGTCTAGAAGTGGACCGAACGTGGTAATGGAAATGTACTGACTATTGACTATTTTTCTCCCATGAGTAAAGAGAAGTTCAAGCAGATTATGGAATGGAATCTCTTCATTCCTGCCCACAGTCTGTGGCCTATACCTGGGGAATTAACTATAGCAGCTGGTTAGGGACAGGCGCATGTAGTTGTTTGGTGACAGTAGGTCATTCAGTGGCATCGGACGGGCAGATTCCTTCAGCACAGCTGCTGCTCCATCTGAACCACTACTGGTTTGGACTCCACGGCCAGGAACTGGTGTAAAAACCTGGCCACCAGGGGAACCCCCTTACTTCAGGTATGATATAAAGGCAACTCCCAAACTTTCCTGTCTTAGGTGAAAGCTGGGCCACCCTGAGGGTGCATACCACCATGCCAGCATTCAATAAGCTTTTTTGTTCAAACAATATGTACAACCCTGCAAGCCACCTCTTCTCTGTTGCATATTGATGTGCCTAAGGGCTTATTTGTAGGCTGTAATTTCTATAACTAAGCCCTTTTATAGGGTGAAATGAATGAGAGAAGAGGTACCTGATGGGATTGTATGTATGTTTTGAACAATAAACTTTTGTTAAACTTGGAAGGCAGCTGGCACCCATGGCTGCGGTGTAACCAAGTGGTGTCATGCAGTAAATGGTATTGGTTTTGGAGCTTACCACTAAGCGACAAGGCTGTTGGCCCATCTCAATGATGAGCATCCTCACTGGCCAGTAGGATGTGCAGGAGGTATGAAGGGCTAAGTGGCGTTAAAAAATTGGGATTTGAACTGTTTGGGATATATTGATGTAAGGGTTGGGCAAGCTTTGGTTCTAGAGTGCCATTGCTGTGCCTGTCAGAATGGCCTGGGGTTTGGCCAAGCTAAGGAAGGTACGGGAGGCTGCTGCAGGTATGTTCATCTCTAGGTGCCTGAAGTTCTCACTGGACACTGGAGTACACCACTCGATTTTGCCTGCTGAAGAAAGACAGACCCGGAGAGACTGAGCGGAGGGGCTACATGACTGGGAGGAATAGTCCCGGGAGAAAGAGTTACAAATAAAATGGAAATAGCTGCTCTTTCCTGATTGGACGTGGGAGTCAGGTGTCCGGGAGGAGCCGCATGGGAAGGAACTGCAAGGGCTGAGGGAAGTCCTCTGTCTGGAAATCGACGAAGGAAGCAGGTTGTCCCACCCTGAATTTTGTGGTTATGGGGGTTGGGGGGGGTTCTTTTGTCATGGCAGCTTGGCGGGTTAGGGGGTCTTTGGGGGGTCTACAAAATCGGAGTATTTGTGTACATTATTTGGTTATTGTTAAAGTTGTTGGTTTAATAAAAGGGGCTGCTGTGGCCGTTATAATCCACGTCGCGCAGTCCGTATGTTTATTGGGGGTTTTGAACGAAGGCACGGAAATTGACGAATCCATCAGTCATGCAACACAACGGTTCTACTGGCCAAGCATCAACAGCTGCCTAACGCCAAACCTGACCTGAAGCCTCAACTCATCTTCTCATCTGCCACCCTTAGTCTGGTGAACACTCGTGTCCTTGCTACAGCTTTGTAACCTTATAGCCCACTGCATGGAAGGGGTGGGGGGTGGGGGGGAATTCCGCTTGTCTAAGCACTTTATGGAGTGTTCACAAGTGTAGGCATTCTTTCAGCCTCATGGTGATTGTGACTTCTTCATCTCAAGCCGTGTTCGCTCTGGATTTGATCCCCCTTTATTTGCTTTAACACCTCCTCCTTTCTTTTCCAGCGTTTGCTTCGAATCATAATGTCTAGAAAAGCGACGGTAAGAACATTTCTGGTTGCCCATAGATTTATTTTCATTGCGGCTCTGCGGTAAATGAAAGTCGAAGGCTGATGGGAATGCTGTTGGCATCAAGAAATGGGATCGTAAGCAGGCGTTGCATACAAGAGCCCCATACGGGTTTAGTAAGCCACATATAGCCCGTGGCAATGTGAGATGGTGCTAGACTATGCAATCAGGCCGGTTTCTATGGGTTACCACAAAATGGCAGAATGTTATTGACCATTACACTACCTCTTGAATAGGCCCCATCATTTTGTACTTGTATGGACCAGAGTTTATCAATCGTTTTACCCCAGGGGAACCCCTAAAATATTTTCAGGTCTTGGAGAACCCATATAAAAACCAATTGATTGGAGATCAATGGGGAAAATGCCCCCTACTCTGGTGGTCAATAGGAAGAACGTAAACCCCTACAGTAGGGGTTAGTGGGAAGAATATTCCCTTTACAGTGGTGGTCAGTGGATAGAATGCCCCCCTTATATCTCTAGTCGATGGAAGGAATGTCCCCCCTGCAGTGGTGGTCAGTGGAGGGAATGTCCCCCTTGCAGTGGTGGTCAGTGGAGGGAATGTCCCCCTTGCAGTGGTGGTCAGTTGGAAGAATGTCCCCCTTATAGTGGTCGTCAGTGGATGGAATTTCTCCCTTACAGGGGCCGTCATTGGGAAGAATGTCCCCCTACAGTGGTGGTCAGTGGGAAGAAAGCCCCCCTTATATCTCTAGTCGATGGAAGGAATGTCCCCCCTGCAGTGGTGGTCAGTGGAGGGAATGTCCCCCTTGCAGTGGTGATCAGTGGATGGAATGTCTCCCTTACAGGGGTCGTCATTGGGAAGAATGTCCCCCTACAGTGGTGGTCAGTGGGAAGAATGTCCCCCCTTATATCTCTAGTCGATGGAAGTAATGTCCCCCCTGCAGTGGTGGTCAGTGGAGGGAATGTCCCCCTTGCAGTGGTGGTCAGTGGATGGAATGTCCCCCTTGCAGTGGTGGTCAGTGGAGGGAATGTCCCCCTTGCAGTGGTCGTCATTGGGAAGAATGTCCCCCCTTATATCTGTAGTCGATGGAAGGAATGTCCCCCTTGCAGTGGTCGTCATTGGGAAGAATGTCCCCCCTTATATCTGTAGTCGATGGAAGGAATGTCCCCCTTACAGTGGTGGTCAGTGGGTAGAACGTCCCCTTAACAGTGTTCGTTAGTGGGAAGAATGTCCCCCTTATTGTGGTGGTCAGTGGAGGGAATGTCCCCCTTACATTGGTGGTCAGTCGGAAGAATGTCCCTCTTATAGTGGTGGTCCATGGCGGGAATGTACCCTTACAGGGGTCATCAGTGGGAAGAATGTCCCCCTTATTGTGGTGGTCAGTGGCAGGAATGTCCACTTTACAGTGGTGGTCAGTTGGAATAATGTGCCCCTTATATTGGTGGTCAGTGGATGAATTGTCCCCCTTACAGTGGTCATCAATGGGAAGAATGTCCCCCGTATAGTGGTCTTAGGGAGAAATGTGCCCCTTACAGTGCTGGTCAGAATATCACCCTTAGAGATAGCTAAGAGGATAACTGGGGTCATGCTGCTGGCTTTGCCAAGTGATGATGTCCCCGGAACTATGCAGGCACCATCGGATGGCAGGTGAATCAGGTCAGACGCTCAGTGAGCAGTGAAATCAGACTAAGCGATTTCAGTCCAGGATTGGATCCAGTACAACTGTGCTGTGTGGTCACCTAGGCAGGAAGCTAGGGGAAATCACCCCAGCGGGGTCACACCCAGCAATGAAAACAGACAATTTATCCATCAACATTCCGAGACAAAAGGTTTTCTTTCTTATGGTAGTCCTGCTCTATAGATATAAAGCCCAGCGAACATGAAACCATCCACAATAGTCCCTACCCATGAAGGATCCCACATTCTAATCTCCTCACCACAGTAGTCACACACTAGAGCCACTTTGAGAGGAAGCCAGGACGTTGCTGGATTGTGGGAGGAAACGCAAGCACACAAAGGGAAAACCACCCGACACGTGCAAACCCAGCGCGCCCAATGTCCTTGGCTGGAAGCAAATCCACTTTTCATTGGACAAACCAAAAAGGCAAAATGCATTAAAAAAATGAAAATAAAGCAGACGCAGGAGTGTTAATGGCGGCTTCCAAACTGCACATAGAAAATAGGGGGCATTCCTATATACTGGTAGAAGGGGGGTACATCTCTATATACTGGTAGAAGGGGGGCATTCCTATATATTGATAGAAAGGGGGATACATTTAAGAGGAAAACGAATGCAGCCGCCACATCTAAGAACTGTCAGGCTGCAATAGGTTACATTTTTGTTCTCGGATACATATTAACACTCAGGAATTCCGGCTCGGGAGACCTGCTCTCCTTTACATATGGATATAGATAAGAGGAGATGATATCAATGTATCGGGTATATAATCTGCATAATGTATATATTTCACAGAAGCCGGATCCCTCCTGTGTGTAGAGGTAACCAGTCAGCCGCGTGTTATATTACAAGCCGCCTTAAAAGGAAATATGGAGCCAGACAGATCGTATATATATATATATATCTGATGATATTGGTATTCAGAGTTTGACGTATCGCAGCGTGTTGCAAGGAGTCGCTCTGGAGTGTACAAAGTGATCACAGCGCATATTTCACCCGCAATGATCATTTCCTGGATAGTGGCGGCTAAGCCGCGTTATCACTTCTGGGAGACGAAGAACACAATGGAGCAAATGGCGTTTATTTGCAACGCGCCAGAGTGTATCCCCCCCTACTGCCGCGCTTTCCAACCACGCTTTAGTAGCGGCACCCTTTAAAAGTATGCAAATTTTCCATGCACTCCAGTCTAAAGTGTAAAAAACAAATAGCATGTGGTTGCTTCTCACTCTTCCCCCATTCAAAATTAAAACTAAACCCTTATCTTAGGTGGGGTCTGGTATGGTTTTTAAGGGGGGACCTCAGGCAAAATGAAAAAAAAAAAAGAGGACGTGGAGTTTCCCCCCTTTCACATAAGAAGCCCCACCCCTTCACATCAGTCACCCCTTCACATCAGAGTCCCCCATTCACATCAGAAGCCCCCTTCACATCAGAGTCCCACCTTTAACATAAAAGTCCCCTTCACTTCAGAGTCCCCCCTTCACTTCAGAGTCCCCGCTTCAATATCAGAAGCCCCCCTTACACATCAGAAGCCCCCCTTTAACATCAGAAGCCCCCTTTCACATCAAAAGCCCCCCTTCACTTCAGAGTCCCCCCTTCAGTTCAGAGTCCCCCCTTCAACATCAGAAGACCCCCTTACACATCAGAAGCCCCCCTTTAACATCAGAAGCCCCCCTTCACATAGGGAGCCCCCTTCGCAATAGGAGACCCTTTCACATCAGAAGCCCTCTCCATTTCAGAGCCCACCCTTCACATCAGAGGACCCCCTTCATATCAGAGCACCCCCTCTTTCACATCAGAAGCCCCCCTTCACGTCAGAGATACCCCGTTTAGCAAAAAATTGTCGGCACCCCAGGCAAAGCCAGAAAGCACTCTGGTTGAGGAAGGCTTCCCTACTGTATCTTGTATATTTATTTGTATAACTTGCAGCCTCCTTCACCCTCTGCTTGTGTTAGCTACTGCGATCCCATTATGAAACCCTCCTGGCTACCCTAAAGCTGACCATGCCCTTGTAGATTGTCATACAAATGTTCGTACCAAAAAACCTGGTCAGAACATTCAATAATCGAAGAAATAGCAAAGGGTTCGGAATCTACTACAAAGGTGAGTTACACTTTAAAGGAGAACTATGAGGGGGGGGGAGGGGCTTTTCACTCAGCCTCATAGTTCTAGCCGACCTGTAACAATGAGACTGTCACAGGTCGGCTCAGTAGATCGGGAGGTGAGAGAACACATACCGGCGTTCACTCGCCTCTCGATCCTGTCACGGCTCTCTGCCGTGACAGGTAGACATGTAAGACTTTGTATGTTCTAATGAGTATTATTTTCTGTGATCGGTAAATTGATAAAGTGATGTTTGAACCTGCTGGTTGTAGAATGAATCAGAATGATCATTTCATTGGTTTGTTTTTGGCCTGACGGAGATATCTGGCTTTGTGCCACCTACATGAGTTTATAGAGTTCAAATACCTGCATGGTTGGGTAATGTAGAATTCCGTTACCATGCAGGTCCCTCATCTTTTTTTTTTAATGCTATACTTCTTTCCATCACAGTCACCATTGAACGGTTTAATTTGTAGAATACCTTCCAATGCAGTTAACCAATGTATAAGACTGTACTGTACCCACCAGCAATCCGTGAAGTCTCGAAAATAACAATAAAGTTAAAATATGGCAAACCATGATAGGTTTCAGACCAGCTCTGTACACTGCGGCACAAAGCGGCTGGCCAACCACGGGCACAACAGGAGCACGTGGAACCCCCAACCTGGAATAAGAATTGTGTCCTTAGCAACTGCAATGATGACCCTCAGCACAACACTAAAAATCCCATTGTTCCGGGCGTTCAGTCAGCCATACTGATCAGATGTCCTCCATTTGGGGTAAGTGCCTTCAAACAGCTGTGGGGTTATGGGACGGAAGCTTAGTCATAGACGTGACAGAAACCCACTTGACCAAGGAAAATGATGAAACCTATAATAATTAAAGGAGAACTATGGGGTTATAAGGCTTTTCCCCATAGTTCTCCTTAGGGTAACGGGAGGACACAGACTAGCGTCCTCCCGTCACCCTAGGCTCAGTATATAGGGAGCTGCAGCTCGCGGTATACTGAGACGCCGCAGCTGAAGCGGATCCCGACAATTGTGCCGGGATCCGTCCCAGCTGCGTGCGTGACAGCTGGCTCCTCCTATCTAGAGGCAGAGCCAGCTGTACCCGCCCCGCTCCCGGTCCGTTCCGCCAGTCAGCGCTGGCGGATCGGAGCGGGGAGGGGGGGCGAATCCCTGCAGGGAGCCATGAGTGACCGTCACGGCTCTCTGCAGGGAGATGATCGAGAAGTGAGCGAGCGACGGTATGTGTTCGCTCACTTCCCGATCTGTTGAGCCGACCTGTGACAGTTTCATTGCCAGACGTCGGCTAGAACTATGAGGATGAGTGACAATCACTCCCCTCATAGCTCTCCTTTAAGAACAAAGCTACAGTCCCTATCTTGTTGGTAACCCGGGGACTGCCTGTACAGTGGCGTCACAAGGGGGGTGTGGCCCGCACCCGGGTGACACCATTGGAGGGGTGACACAAAAATGACTCACAGTCATTTTGGTGTCACCCCCCCCCCTCTGAAAAGTCAGGCGCTCTGTCATGGACCGAACGCCCGACAGCATCAGGAGAGAGGAGGGGACCCCGGCGGCATACCTTATCCCGCCGGGTGACTGTCCCCTCCTCTCTCTGCCGGCGTCCATCACCAAGATGGCGTCCGACAGGTATCAGAATACTGACGCGCGTGCGCGATGACGTCTCGGCGGGGTGACGCTCGGTTACCGCTCCAGGTGTCACCCAGCCTCGGGACGCCACTGTGCCTGTACACACCATATGGCTGGAGAAGTCTATTGTGACCTCACCGTTACTAATTCACTTAAAGCCTGAGACCACCAGATCCCGCCTCTCCGTTTACCCCTGTGTCTCCCGGACAGCTGAAAGAAGATTGTGTTTCCTTATGATTCAATCTCGTGTGCGCGCTGTGTAAGAACCTTGCCAAATGATATAGGATTAGAGAAAATATTCCATACCTTAGTCAAGTCAACCATGACGTCTCTCCGCTTATCATGAAATATTTTCCTGACATCTGTCTAGTCTTCCCAGGACTTTGAAAAGTGTGGAATGTCCCGCACACCACCTATTACCAATTATACCTGTCTGTACCAGTCACATATTATATCTACGGCTACAGCGAGCCCGAGCAGACAATGGGTCTGACATATCAAGTGTTCGCATTGCAGGAATGGCAGCTGCAAGCTTATTTGTTGCTTTGAACAACATCTTCCACCATGTTCTGCGCTCTACTTTTCAAGATAAAATTTTGATTAGCAGGCTCCAGAGACTTCAGCTTTGGTAGACAATCACTTGCCCCTCCCCTTTTAGATTGAGGGCCCTCCTTACCATCTTGTCTTGAATTGTATTGTGATTGTAATGTCTTCCTTATATTGTACAGCGCTGCGCAAACTGTTGGCGTTCTATAAATCCCGTATAATAATAATGCTGGAAATTGACGCCAATGGCTGAAAAGTTAGATATCAACTGCCTCTATTTTATAGGAGAACTATGAGGTGAGTGCTTTTCACTCATCCTCATAGTTCCGTCTATTAGGAGTCCCACCACAGGAGACAGTTCTGATGTTAGATGCACATGCATGCGGAAGTCTGAAGCATCTTTAAAGCAGAACTATGAGGGGGAGGGGGGGAGGGGCTTTTCACTCACCTCATAGTTCTAGCCGACCTGTGACAATGAGACCGTCACAGGTCGGCTCAGTAGATCGGGAGGTGAGCGAACACATCCCGGCGCTCGCTCACCTCTCGATCCTATCACGGCTCTCTGCCGTGACAGGGGGAGGGGCTGGATTCCCCCCGCTCCGATCCGCCAGCGCTGACTGGCGGAACGGA
>NW_017307729.1:317975-318805 GCF_000935625.1 Nanorana parkeri
GCTCTCTGCTGTGACAGGGGGAGGGACTGGATTCCCCTCTCCCCGCTCCGATCTGCCAGCGCTGATGGGCGGAACGGAGGGGGGAGGGGCGGGTACAGCTGGCTCTGCCTCTAGATAGGCAGAGCCAGCTGTCAATCACGCAGCTGGGCGGATCCCGGCACAATTGTCGGGATCCGTCCCGGCTGCGGCGTCTCAGTATACCGCGAGCTGTAGCTCCCTATATACTGAGCCTAGGGTGACGGGAGGACGCTAGTTTGTGTCTTCCCGTTACCCTAAGGAGAACTATGGGGAAAGGTCCTGACCTTATAGTTCTCCTTTAAGTTCTGTGCAAAGTTCTGTTAAACTGAGTGTTATATACCGTATTTTGGGCTCCATAAGGCGCACCGCACCATAGGACGCAGGGAGGTTCTGTGACAGCTGTAGTTAGTGGCAGCTGAGACAGGGGGCGCTGTGATTACACTTTGATTACAGCGCCACGGTCTCCATGATCACACAGAGCAGACGAAGCACGGGCGCTCTTCGTCTGCTCTACGGGCTCTATGGTGGGCTCCTATGCTGTGGTCACGGGTCCCCCACAGGAGCGGCCACGGCAGGGGGGCCCCGGGCATGATCGCCGCCGCCGCTCGATTTGATTAGATCACTTGTATTAAACGAGCAGCGGCTCCCACTGTACATTTAGCTCTGCTTGTCCGGAGCAGGGCTAAATGTACAAAAAAAACTACTCGCCTGGCGCCTGAAACTGCATGTCCCGGGCGTCGGGCGATAGGGATTTGCTCCATAAGACGCACAGGTATTTTTGCCCACCTTTGGGGGGGGGGGGGGGGCGTTTT
>NW_017307729.1:318900-327471 GCF_000935625.1 Nanorana parkeri
GGCCACAGGGTTTTTTTCCCCCCTTTGGGGGGGGGGGGGAGTGCGTCTTATGGAGCGAAGAATACGGTATACAATGTATCTAAAGGAGAAGGTCAAAGTTTCATATAGCAGCCAATTAGATTCATTATTTTGGTACCCAGCTTCATACTTCTGCTTCCAACACCTGATACATATCATTACTGGCCTGATACATTTTAATAAGGTGGGGCCTAAAGTGCTCATCTGGGGTCATGGTGTGGTATCACATCGGTTGATGTTCTTGAATCAATTTTTGCAAATCTTGTAATTTATAACCCCAAAAACTGATTCTGAGACACCAGCTAAGATCCTGACCTGCAAGACACAGAGACCTGTGCTCTAAGACCTGCAACCTATGACTGTACTCCTGTGGTCTCGCTGTTGGCACTATATAAATCCTATGTAATAATAATAATAATAATAGGAAGCCTGTGGTTTCCAGACAAGTTTAATATGCGAGTCTCAGCACACCACGTCAGTTGCAGTTTTATGTCTTAGAGCAGGGACAGCCAAACATCAGCCCACCAGCTGTGGTGAAACTACAAATCCCATGAGGCAGTACAAGACTCTGAAAGCCACAGGCATGACTTCCGGAGTCAGATTCATGATGGAATTTTTAGTTTCGCCGCAGCTGGAGGACCAATGTTTGGCTACCCCTGCTCTAAGACATACAACTATGACTGACGTGGTGTCCTGAGACTTACATATCAAACCACAGGCTTCCTTTCTTTGACTTGGGCTTTGGGTACCGGGACCATAGAAAGTCCAATCATAGCAATACAATATTGACTCCAAAAATAAAAGACTTGGAAATAAAGAATACTAACCACGAGGGAAAGTAAAAACATAGGAGATAGCAATGTATTTGATAGTGAAAGCTTTCAAGAATGCTTAGTTCTCATCAGGGCAGCCATCAGAAATGTTGGGGCCCCTTACACGGCTTCAGGCCCACCTGAGAGTGACCCTGCAGAGCCCACCATAGATGCTGCACAAACCATCTGAGACTCTCTATGGTGGGCCCTGAAGGCATCTCAGGTAGGCTGGTCAGGGCTGCATCCCTCCCTCCCTCCTTCCCAACTCCTCTTACCTACTCCTGGTGCCTGTACACCTGGCCTCCTCTGCCGCCGGACTGAACGGAAGTGACGTGATCACTTCTCGATCCTGTGCCTGCAGAGAGTGGTGACTGTCACTCACAGCTCCCTGCAGGGATTCCCCCCCTCCCCTGTCCGATCCTCCAGCACTGACTGGCGGAACGGACAGGGGAGGGGGCGGGTACAGCTGCCTCTAGATAGGCAGAGGCAGCTGTCACTCACACAGCTGGGTGGATCCAGACAGTATCGCCGGGATCCGTCCCGGCTACAGCTTGCGGTATACTGAGCTTTGGGTGACGGGAGGACGCCAGTTTGTGTCCTCCCGTTACCCTAAGGAGAACTATGGGGAAAAACACTGACCTCATAGTTCTCCTTTAAGCATAAATATCTATGATACACAGGAGGTTTTCCTATCTATAAGTTTCCTGTATAATGCTGTATTCCTGTATATATACATGTAATGTCCTGCCAAGCAAGGAAAACCCAACTCAGCATTCCTCAAGATCTCAGTGCTTCCTCTAAAAACATAACCAACATTAGGCACTAACTCATAGGCAGGTTTTGAGAACACGGACCCCCCAGCTTACTGCCTTTCTGTTGGTATTCACAGATCAAATGATGTTCACAGTACGATGGTGCCAATAGGTTGCAAAGGCTGTTTGATCAATATCCCCAAGAGAAGCCTTTCCCACCCTTTGGACCTTGGAGGAACCCTCCAAATATTTTTTTTAAGTCTCATGGAACCTCTGCTGAAACCGATTCTACCTTCAGCTCATGATACATTAGTGTGACCAATATGTAGGAAGGTGTAAATAAAAGAAGGAATGATGCGGCATACACGTATTGCAGATCATCATAAGAAAAGGATAATGACAGCAACAACAAAAAACCCCAGGAGGAACCCCAGGGTTCTATGGAAGCCTGGTTGGGAAAGTCTGCTCTAGAGGATGGCTTGTCATTCCAAAAGGAACCTTCCATAAGTATACATTCTTTCTGGAGGGGATTCATGCCTTGGAATGTTAATGTATTACTTTACTATATGTAGCAGCTAAGCAGAACGATTTTAGGTTGTCTTTGAACCTGTACACATGGATCCCAACCTGAAAGAAGCACTTTCAGGGAGGTGTCCCTCTCATTTCCGGGAGGTGCTCCCCCCCCCCATCTGTTTAGACCCCCGATATTTCCCCAAAGCCCCCCCAACAGTGAAAAAAAGAAATAATAAAAAGGTAAACAACCCCCCCCTCCCATCTATGCAAAGACTAAAAATGTGTTTCGGACTAAATGAACGGAAACTAATAATGTTATGATACACAGGATGCTATTTTGGATTTGGTCACCAGTGCATTCTGCGCATGCGCGCCGCCATCCTGGTGGCGGGGCGCATGACGTCACATACCGCACAGGTCTGTTCGGGGGGGCACACTTTTCTGTTCTTGCCTCGAGCACATAAGGAGCCAGCTACGGCTCTGACAACACCCGGATGTTCTTGTACAGCTTACTACAAAGGAGACCGATTTCTATTAAGGTCATTTGTTTATTTATTTTTTATTTTTTTTGCATAAAATAAACCTCGATCTCTTAAATTCCATAGAAGTCCGTTCTTCTCTCAAGTTTCACCAACCTGCGTTTACTTAGCATGCCACACTAAGCCCTCGTTCACACCTGAACTTTTTGTAGCGCGTTCTACGCTCGACGAACGCTCTACAAAACGCTCAAACATCTAAATCCCATTGTATTCAATGGGTCTGGTTCCCACCTTGGCGTATTTCAGCCCGTCCCTAACGCGCTACAAAACGGCCCACGCCTGAAAAGGTACATGTACTACTTTGGGCCATTTTTGTTGCGCGTTTCCATTGGGATACAGCCAAGTAGCCCTCGGAAACGCGCGTTTGTCGAATCGCGGTTAAAAAACGCGCGACAACCACGCAACAGACGCGCATATGCAATACGCCTAGGTGTGAACCAGGGATAACTAATGCCACGGTGCTGAGGGCTACCATACAACTTCCCACTTATCATAATAAGCCTGACTAAGCATTGTGCACCTCAAGGTCCATTCCACTTTTTTCCCCAAATACACCACCACCCAACAATAGTCACATTATTATTATACAGGATTTATAGAGCGCCAACAGTTTGCGCAGCGCTTTACAATAAAAGGAAGACATTACAGTCACAATCACAATACAATTCAAGACAAGATGGTAAGGAGGGCCAAAATGAGCGTTCGGTGAACAAAGCAAAGTAAACATAATGGCTTTAGAATATAAAACCACCTTGACAATGCCCCAAGGCACATACCCGGTTTTCACGACGGAGGTTCCTGGCCATATAAAGTGACTCACAATGACTACGACGGGGATTAAAGGAGAACTATGAGGTCAGTGTTTTTCCCCATAGTTCTCCTTAGGGTAACGGGAGGACACAAACTAGCGTCCTCCCGTTACCCTAAGCTCATTATATAGGGAGCTACAGCTACAGACGCCGCAGCCGGAGCGGATCCCGACGTAGATGACGGGATCCGCCCAGCTGCGTGAGTGACAGCTGGCTCTGCCTATCTAGAGGCAGAGCCAGCTGTACCCGCCCCCTCCCGTTCCGCCAGTCAGCGTTGGCAGATCGGAGCGGGGAGAGGGGAATCCAGCCCCTCCCCTGTCACGGCAGAGAGCGAACACCGGTATGTGTTCGCTCACCTCCCGATCTACTGAGCCGACCCGTGACAGTCTCATTGTCACAGGTCGGCTAGAACTATGAGGTGAGTGGAAATCACTCATGTCATAGTCCTCCTTTAAATCCCAGGTACGCATCATGAAACTGAACAGCATTTGCAACAGCTTTTTAATTCGTTGGATTAAAGAGTGAAAGCCAAAAGAGAAGCAGAGGAAAGAGAATTCATAAGCGGAACCACCAAAATTGGTCCCCCGGGTTGTTGACAGTCAGAACAAGGAAAGATCGTGTTCGATTGTTTGCCATAGATTACTACAACTTGCCTATTGTTGGAACTGCTTCCCGTAGACAAAGAGAAACATTGCTCAAAGCATCCTTTAGTAAAGTCATTGGTTGATAAGCTCTGACAGGCAATGGTATAGAAATACTGGCAACTGTGAGAAATCTACCCCAGAACAACGGGCACCTAGCGATGTGGGTTTTGTGCTGCCTCTACCCTTCTAACAAAAAGCTGAGTGTCGAGTCAGGGCTGCAATCCTGTGGCTTCTCCGCAGGCGGTAACTGGAAACTCTACCAGGCTGATCCTCACTTCTCACTGCTGTGTCATTCATACTTTCAAGATGCTCCTGAAAACCCGTCTCTGCAGTCCATTCAACTCAACTGTCATCTAGCCTGCCACCCGGAGAAACATCCCCATCAATCCATGGTGGAGGCAAAGGAGAGACATCTGTATTAGACGCAATTTGGTGCTTTTTAAAAATGTGTATATTACAACGACCCTCAACTATTAATATACCATCATCACGTAAATGGCAAAAAACGATAGCAAGATGTCATTGCACAATTGAATTTTTGCAGCCTGCGGATCTTTCGGTGATTGCAACACAAAAGCAAAGAGCTTACTCATTCATAAGACAAACCCCATGCATGCTCCCTCCAACCCGATTCCCTTTCTGAGCACCATGTTGAAGACTTTTTTTCAAAAAGAAAATACCAATGCGTGCAATTTTACTGCAATTTTCTGCAAATTTACTGCAATTTTCAGAAAGTTTTCTGAAATTTTACTACAAAATGATGGCTCCTTATCCATATACTACCCGGGTATCATACCCTGTGAGCAAGTCTGTCCCAAATCGTATTTATTATGCCCCAAGTAGAAAGTTTAACAATGGAAAGGAACCAATCAGATTTCATCGTTCGCCGATCTGACTTCAGAAAACTGGAATCAGGCTCATTCAGTTTTAAATTGAGCCTTGTTTTTTTGGGGGGTTTTTGATAGTCAATGGAAAATTCAGAAACTAGTAAGGGAGTTAACTTGCACTTGAGATGCAGATCATTTACATAGTTACATAGTATGTGAGGTTGAATAAAGACATAAGTCCATCAAGTCCAACCTATTGTGCGCATGTATATGGTCCTACTGGTGTGTGCGTATGTATAGGTCCCTGTGTGTTCTCAATCGTAAGAGTACCTGTACCCCTGAATATTACGGTCCCTGAGGAAATCGTCCAATCGCCTCTTGAATGATTCCACACGCTCAGCCGAAATCACAGCATGCGGCAACGAGTTCCAGACCCTGACTGATCTAACTGAGGAAAAAACCCCTTCGCCCCTTGTGCTGAAATTTTGTCTCCACCAATTTTAGGTGGTGGCCTCTCGTCCTTGTCATGGAGTTAATTGTAAAAAGTTTGCTGCTGATGTTACTATCCCCGGTAAACATTTTGTACATGAAAATCATGTCCCCCCTTAATCTCCTGGGTTCTCCACCTGGGTTTTCCACCAATTTTAGGTGGTGGCCTCTCGTCCTTGTCATGGAGTTAATTGTAAAAAGTTTGCTGCTGATGTTACTATCCCCGGTAAACATTTTGTACATGAAAATCATGCCCCCCCCCCCTTAATCTCCTTACTTCCAATGAGAACATGTTTAAATTTAGTAGCCTGTTCTCCTAGCTCTGGTCCTCCATCCCCTTAATTAGTTTGGTTGCCCTCCTCTGGACTCTTTCCAGTTCAAGGACATCCTTTCTGTGGACTGGTGACCAAAACTGGACCTCGTACTCCAGATGAGGCCGAACCAGCGATCTATAAAGTGGCAAAATTATAGACTTGTCCCTGCAATACATCCCCTTCTTAATACAGGACAGGACCCTACTTGGTCTTCCCCCTTTGATTAAAAAAAAAGTTGTGAGGCTACAGGTGCTTTGGGTCCCTAATGGCCAACATTCGCTGCTCGCCTGTGGCACATGTTTAACATCTGCTAAGAATGGTCCTCTTACAACCTGCAAAAAAGAAATCGCCAAACAAACTTTTTTCTTTGGCATTGCGGGGCTAAAATATTTTTTTTGTCTCTCAAAAGTATATAAAGAAAAAAAGTTTTGCATTACCTTGGTTTCTTCCTTTTACGGGTTCAAATAATGATTTCCTCCCAGACGATGACTTTTAAAGCATCTATGTAATTTTTCTTGAAAGTTTCCAAAAGTTACTCGTCCCTTTCTGCAGGAAAAAAAAAAAGTTTATTGTTCCTCAAGCCTCTTCCCTCTTGACTTGCAATTCTTGTGTTTGAGGAGAAAAAGGAGGAGGAGGAGGCTGCATCCACCCTACTGCCCCCCTTT
This sequence comes from Nanorana parkeri, assembly GCF_000935625.1. Taxonomy (NCBI): domain Eukaryota; kingdom Metazoa; phylum Chordata; class Amphibia; order Anura; family Dicroglossidae; genus Nanorana; species Nanorana parkeri. The sequence goes on from NW_017307729.1 coordinate 325,283, forward strand.
AGTCTGAGTGACTGGACTCGGCAGTGGCTGCTCCAAGGGTTTTGTGTGTGTGAGAGGTTTAAAGATGTAATTTTCCTTGCACACAGGCAAAGGCGCTCAGAGCTCAGCTCCTACCTCCCTCCCCTCTGGAAATATAATGCATGGAAAGGACTTGGGGGTATCGGCGACATGTGGCTTCCATCACCACACCTGCCAAATATAATAGATAGGAGAAAAAAAAAACCATCAGCATCTGTCTGTTCTTCCCAAATGTTTTTTTTTTTTTATCCTGCAAAATATCCCCGGGACTGTTATATCCCAAAAACAAAAACAACAAAAAAAGTTTCCCGTATTTCTGGCGCTTTGATTATAGCGAGCGGCGGGGCTTGCTATGTCCACGTAAGAGGGTCTGTTTGTTCTTTTTTTTCCCGGTACTGAGACAGTATGGAGCGCACATTTTGGGGATGTACATCGTTGGCTTGGATGTCTCCAGGGCATGGGCTTATATCAATGACATGGTTTTGTTTAGTAAAGACAATCCCCTTTTGGAGTCGGGTCGGATCGCAGGATCACATAGGAGTCTTGGATCACGTTGAGAGAAGTTTATATGTGTCAGAAGAATTTTTTTCGGTGGGGATGTCTACCATGTTTGAAGAAGAGCTCCAAGCAAACCATAAACTTTCCTTTGTCAGTGGGGTACCCCTGCTCTGCAAGGGTCATGTGCTTGTTTAGTGGGTTCAAATAAAGATGTACAGCGGCACCTCGGTTCACGAACGCTTCTGTCAGCGAACAGGAAGTTCAGCAAAATGTTGCCTCCGTTCGCGAACTCCTCTTCGGGTGACGAACACAATCGCAGCCATTTTCCCCGCTCTGACACATGGTCGTGGTTTCCTCTAGTCGAGATCACAGTTTGATTCAGTTCACGACCAAATCGGTTCGCGGAACGAATTAAGTTCGTGAACCCAGGTACCACTGTATTACTCGCCAGTCCTTCTGGGCTGCTGGATTGGTCCCCGCAGCCTCTTCTACCCTCTCCTCCAGTGGTCTAAGGACCTCTGACATCACATCCTATCCACAGTCCAACTACACTGCACAGGGGGTCTATTTATAAACAATTCGTAGAGCCGTTTGCAATGAGATTCTCTGAGAACAATCATTTTGTATGAATGGATGGCACAGTGGTGTAGTAGTTAGCGCTTCTGCCTTGTTGGGGGTCCCTTGGTTCAAATCCCGGCTAGGTCATTATCTACAAGGGGTTTGCATGTTCTCCCTGCAGGGGCGTCCCGAGGCCGGGTATCACCCGGGGCGGTAGGTCTGAAAGTCAAGCCCCCCTGCCTGCAGACCTCCACAACCACCGGCCAGGGTCGTGGGGAAGAGTCCCCCCTTGGAAAAGCACCCTCCCAATGCCGAGGGCATGTGGTCTGGTATGGATATTAATTGTCGGGGAACCGCACGCTGTTTGTTTGTTTTCTTTACATGGAGTCCCCCTAACATTCCTACCAGACCTACAGGGTTTGGTATGAATTGGGTGGGGGGGGGGTGTTTATTTTAATATGATTATTATTATTTCTGTGAACAGTTCTGTGGCAGCCATCAGATTCTTTACATTGGGGAGGGAAGTGTCCTGAAAGAAGCAGAACCTGTTACAGAATAACTCGGATCTCTCGGCTTCTTTCATTATTTACATTTTGTAACAATATTCCGATACTTTGTATTATTTGAGATACAAATGCAGAGAGAAGCCGGAGAGCGCTAAATGATGTATGTATCCAAATTTTGTTATCAAACATTCGGATTCGTTCGGATTCGTTATTTCTGTCATTCGTAAAATTTGGATTTACAGAAATTCATACGAATTCCAATTGGGAACGAAACGAATCGCAGACGTCTAGATGGTAGATAGTGTATAGTAGGGAGTGTACATGTATAATTACATGTATGTAAATTACTCATCCACTCCCTTGTTAGCTCTCGTCTTGACTATTGCAACTCCCTCCTCATTGGCTGACCTCTACACAGGCTCCTCCCCCCTTCAGTCTATCATGAATACAGCTGCCAGACTCATTCACCTAACCAACCGTTCAGTGTCTGCAACCCCCCTCTGCCAATCCCCGCACTGACTTCCATCCCTAGCCCCCCTCAGCCAATCCACGCACTGGCTTCCATCCCCCACCCCCCTCTGCCAATCCCTGCACTGGCTTCCATCCCCC
>NW_017307729.1:328176-344418 GCF_000935625.1 Nanorana parkeri
TGGCTTCCATCCCCCGCCCCCCTCTGCCAATCCCTACACTGGCTTCCACTCGCCCAAAGGATAAAATTCAAAATATTAACAACCACTTACAAAGCCATCGACAACTCCGCCCCCGGCTATATCTCCAACCTCATCTCAAAGTATCACCCTAACCGTCCCCTCCGCTCATCCCAAGACCTCCTGCTTTCCAGCTCCCTTGTCAACTCCTCCCATGCTCGACTCCAGGACTTCTGTACAGTCCCTCCCATCCTATGGAACTCTCTACCCCAACCTGTCCATCTGTCTCCCACCTTGGATGCCTTTAGGCGATCCCTAAAGACTCATCTCTTCAGGGAAGCCGATCCCACCTCAACCTAACCACTGAACCGTCACGTTCTCAAACAATTCATCCCCACACAGCTCCCTCCTCATGTATCAATGGCCCCTCCCCTTTCAGATTGTAAGCCCTCAGGGGCAGGGGCCTCCTTAACATCTTGTCTTGAATTGTATTGTGATTGTAATGTCTTCCTTATATTGTAAAGCGCTGCGCACACTGTTGGCGCCATATAACCCCTGTATAATAATAATAATAATAATACACTGTACCATGCAATAGCACCTACTGCGCATTCTGGTGGAAGGTGCATTGCGTTGCCATTAATTTGAATGACACCCCAAACGCACCTCCCCCCCCCCTCCCCTCACTGTCTGACCGCCTGCTCTCAATAACCTGGTACTGCAATGCCATGTATTCCATTGCAGTGCGACTCGGGTCGTGACTTAATGACCGAGGACAAATGTGGGTCCTGAGGTTACACATGTTGAGAACCGCTGTATGCATCCAAATTTCGTTATCAAACATTCGGATTCGTTATTTCTGTTATTCGTAAATTTGGATTTACAGAAATTCATGCGAATTTCAATTGGGAGCGATACGAATCGCAGACGTCTAGATGTTAGACATTGTATAGTAAGGAGTGTACATGTATAAGCCCCAGAATTCCAGCTAGGTACAGTGTGGCATGTGGCACCGTCAATGGAAATAAAATCATCTCATATGAATGTATTTTCACGTTACATGTCTTCGAGGACAGGGCAGGGCCAGTATAGTGAGAAAATGTTCTGTAAAAAAATAAATAGGTCATCCAGACAGAGGGGTTTTGTTTCGTGCGCCAGGGGCAGTGTGCCACCTTCATATGGCAGGACTGAGACTACTTAGTGAAGAATTGCGTGGCAAACCCTGGCCGCTATAAACGCGCGACGAGAGCTTGTTTTATTTTCTGACAGTAGCTTGTCTTTATCAATAAATGTGCATTACATATCCAAGTGTAAAAATCCTGGTGAAGCGGTTAAGAAAGAATATGAGATTGCCCCAGGTAGGCGATGCTTCAGCGGCTCCATAATTGGGAAATATTGATGAAGAGTGGAGGACGCAGCGGACGCAGCTTAAAGGAGATCTATGAGGGGGGAGGGGGGGTGCTTTTCACTCACCTCATAGTTCTAGCCGACCTGTGACAATGAGACTGTCACAGGTCGGCTCAGTAGATCGGGAGGTGAGCGAACACATACCGGCGTTCACTCACCTCTCGATCCTATCACGGCTCTCTGCCGTGACAGGGGAGGGACTGGATTCCCCCCTCCCTGCGCCGATCCGCCAGCGCTGACTGGCAAAATGGATGGGGGAGGGGGCGGGTACAGCTGGCTCTGCCTCTAGATAGGCAGAGCCAGCTGTCAATCACGCAGCTGGGCGGATCCCGGCACAATTGTCGGGATCCGCTTCAGCTGCGGCGTCTCAGTATATAGGGAGCTGTAGCTCGCGGTATACTGAGCCTAGGGTGACGGGAGGACGCTAGTTTGTGTCCTCCCGTTACCCTTAGGAGAACCCAGGGCAAAAACACTGACCTCATAGTTCTCCTTTAACAAGGTGCATTACCTTACCCCTAAATCTTAGCTTGCAAATGTTTGGTCACACAAATGCCATGTGCTCACATTTGGTCGCATTCGTCCAGGTCTGCGTAGGTGCGTGCGCGTTAATAGAAATGCCTGGACAGTCTTTCCATTAGCTAGTGGAAAAAGCCGTACCCTGGAGAGGTTTAGTCCATAAGCGGCAGGAATGAAGGCTGAAGTCATGGCAAGAGTGAGCCGAGGCAAGGCCGACGGTATATAAACTGCTGCCATGGAAATACCCTGACCCTTCAAAATAAACAAGAAATCTCATTACTCTGAACAAGGGTTGCTGAGCGAAACGTCCGGAGCCAAAGTGCTGTTGTGAAAGCTACTGTCAGATCTTTGTGCTTGGTGGTCAAATACGGCTAGAACTGTATTTAGGGCTCCGGGGCCTGAGCTCATGGGAATGGCACCCTCATATGTTGGCTCCGGTGACAAGGCTCTTCTCCTCCCAGGTTTTTAATTTTCCTAATTTCCTAATTTATTTAAAAGGTGTTTCAGAGAAACACTGAAGCAAGTGGAGAGCAATACAGTTGTTAAAGGAGAACTATGGGATGAGGGCTTCTCCCCATAGTTCTCCTTAGGGTAACGAGAGCAGGGTAGCCATCAGAAATTTTGGGGCCCCTTACACGGCTTTAGGCCGGGCCCCCCCACGCGCCGCTGGACGGAGGGCTCAGTGACGCGCTGGAAGCAGGGCTCAGTGACGCGCTGGACGCAGGGCTTAGTGACACGCTGGACGCAGGACCCACCTGAGAGTGACCCTGCAGAGCCCACCATAGATGCTGCACAGCCCATCTGAGACTGTCTATGGTGGGCTCTGAAGGGGTCTCAGGTGGGCTGATCAGGGCTGCATCCCTCCCCTCCCTCCTTTCCTTCCTTCCTAGCTCCTCTTACCTGCACACATGTCCTCGTCTGCCGCCGGACCGGCCAGAAGCGACGTCCCGTCACTAACGTGACGTCACTTCCGGCCAGTCCCACATCAGACGAGCAGCGTGGCTGATGGGGCCCTAGCTTGTCTCAAAGCCGCTGGAGCGGCAATGCTGGGGCCCTACACTGCTAGGGCCAGGCCTCCACCTCCTCGCCCTTCACCGTCGGCCGATAGTCATGTAAGGGACCCGTGCGGGCCCCCCAGGCTGCCCGGGCCCCTTACATGAGTGTCGGCCGTACCCCCCTGATGGCTGCCCTGCACGGGAGGACACAAACTAGCGTCCTCCCGTCACCCTAGGCTCAGTATATAGGGAGCTACAGCTCGCGGTATACTGAGACGCCGGAGCGGATCCCGACATCGATGTCGAGATCCGCCCCGGCTGCGTGAGTGACAGCTGGCTCTGCCTATGTTAGGTTAGGGTGATACTTTAAGACCAGGTTGGAGATATAACCGGGGGCAGAGTTGTGGATGGCTTTGGAAAATGCACAGCTTGGACCAGTTGTGCTATCTAAATTATACAAAAAAAAAATGTGGGGCAAGAAACCGGATTTCATATGGTGCTACATCCCAAAATTTCTATAGACAACTAAAAATACCAAAGGGATTTTCTGTTTTGAAGCATCAAAATATAATCAATGAACAACAAACAGGAAAGATTTAGTCAACAAACATAAATCCATTCACAATATATATACCCCTGTTTCCCCAAAAATAAGACCTAGTTGCTAAAATATAAGACCTACCCCGAAAATAAGACCTAGTTGTGACCATTCCCAGGGCCGGCGGTGGCATAAAGGGGGGAACCTGAAGAGCCGCGGGAGAGGTGGGAAAGAATCAGCGGTAACAACGAAGCCGGCGCTAGAGGAGGCGAGGCGGCACCGGAGGGAGCAGAGCCGCATAAGCCGATGCTTCCTCTATAGCCCCGCCTCCTGTCACAGGCGGAGTGATACCAAGTGCACTCCGCCTGCGAGGAATCCATAGTGACAGCGCGCTTTGCTCATTCTGGCCAGCGATTGGTTATCACATTGCTCTTGGAAATGATTGCCCCCGATCACCATATTTTTGTACATGAATAAGCGTGGATTGCTGTACATTAAAAAAATAAAATAATGGTGTGTGTTTTGAGCCAAAAAATATATAAGACAGTGTCTTATTTTCGGGGAAACACGGTATATACTGTATATATATAATAGATTCAATCTACCTCATCAGGGCCCCATGTGATCAAGGGCATAAAGCATAACGCCCTTGTTCACACTTGATTGAAGCTGAAGGTTGCAGTCGGGCCCCCTAGACATCCCCCAGCCCTAGGGTCCTGCCTAGATTGCCTTTTGAATGATCTGGTGAACCGCACCAGTTATTTCTGACCTGCGGCTTCCTTTTATACCCATTATTTGGGTGATATATGTCAAGAGAAGCTAGGAGAGGTCTGCTTTAAAATTGCCCCATCTGCCCAAGCTTCTTCCCCACATCTGTCATTACTGGATTAAGCCCTGCACATTGTGATGAAGTATGTTGCTTGCAGAACTATAAATCAAGCCCTTTATACAGATAATGGGGATTTTCGGGGAAGTGTATCCATGTTTCTACGTCTTCCCGACTTGTTGAGTGTTGCAATGGAATGATATCCCTTGAGAAAATAACTATGTATTATGTCAAGTAACTCGCTATAAGTTGTTAAGACTACGGAAGTCGGGACCTAGTTGCTGCTGTATTATTACAGCTGAGCACGCCGGCTCATTAGCCTCAGAGATATCTGGTCATTCCCCTTGTCCCCAGCTGGGTCCTCATGTTTAATTTGGACGGTAAGCCAACATTCCTGCAGCAGACTAACCAGTGACGGGGAATTTCCTATGTTGTGTGTCAAAGGACAAGCTTCCTGGCTCCATTGGGTTTAGGAGAGCCTTGCCCTCGAGTTGTCCTAACTTTTGATATAGTTGCCCTTGAAAATCTCAGGGCTGCTGTTGCGATCTGAGGATTCAAACGTTGAAAGCCATCTACAACTCCGCCCCCTGCTACAGAACCAATCCTATCTCAAGATATCACCCAAACCGTCCACTCAGCCATGGATTAGGGCTGGTTCCTGTTCAGCCTGCCCCCCAGGCTAAGCCTTTGGCCTGGGGGTCGACATGGGCTGGTGAGAGGGAAAAGGTTTCTCTGAGGCCTCCCACATGGAGGAGGCCTGTGATGCTGAAAGAGGAAGAGATCAGGGACCAGTGCTGGCTCTTGAAGTAACCTGGAACTAAGTGGACTTCAGGAGCATGGTCAGTGTCTTTCCTGGTTGAGGATCTGCATCCATCCTGCCCGTCTGTTACATCAGTTGCTGTCCTCTGTCTCCCAATTGGATCTGCACTGATGTGCCTGTGAAGTCTGGTGAGTCTGGAGCTCTTGGTGGTTACCTTTGGAAGCTTAGAACCCCCCCCATATCCTCTCTCCCCAGTTCAATAAACAGTTACTTAGCATTATACTACTGGAGTGGACATCAGTCTGTGGGCACCAGAAGAAGGGTGGTTAGTGCTAATGGGTGGGCAGCTGAAGGACATCCCCCTAGACTGACTAGAAATGAAGCGGGCCACCAGCGGCTCCTACGGGGGTGAGCGCTACACTAAATAAGATATGCAGGTAAAAACACAAGACGTTCAAGGGGTTTAAATGCTTACTTGCTGTAACACTATACCCGGCCGTGCGGATGCTTCTGCGCATGCGCGTACGCCTGTCTTCCATTTGTTGGAAACAGGCGCTATTGCACATGCGCGCTCAACGTACGTGTGCGCGGAAACGTGCTAACGTGGCGCGCAGGAAGTGATGCAGCTTCTCTGGATTGATGGCCCTATTTAAACTTGTCAGTCAGATCATTGCTGGATGGTCTTTTAGCTCCTGTGTGTGTGTTCCTGTGCCTCTGCCTGTTCCAGTGTTCTGCTGCCTGACCCGGACCTCCTTGACTACGCCTGACTGCTGCCGCCCCTGACCTCTGCTTGCTCCTCGACTACTCTTCTGCCCGCCGCCGTGTACTTCACTGCCCGATCGGTGTTGACCCTGTCCTGCCTGACCTCATCCTGCTCCAGTTCCTGGTGGTCTTCCCAGCTGCATCTACACCTCCTTCCTGCTTCCTTGGAGACCATCTTTGGACTCACCCGGGCACTGTGCCCTGCACCCTCTGGCACTGGTGCTGCTCTCTGTCCTCTCACTCCCTGTCACCACTCTCAGGGGTGCGGGACAAGAGTGGCAAAGGAGGCCTCCTCCACTACTCGGTTCTCTACCAGGTGCGTGATACCTACAGTGATTCTTTAAAGACAATCTTTTTGATTCTTGAAATGTACCTTGCCCGTCGTTCCGCTTTAATGTTCCTGCCACTCTCGTGTGAAATGACTTCCACTAAAAGGCAGCCAAGAAAAGCCCCTGCTCTGTAATCAGCACAGCGTAACGTTTCTATAATTATATGGAAGATTGGATGAGTGCAGGAACTGCACATATTATTGATGACATTGACGTCAGTGGATGTGTATGCGGGTCCCGCTACTGTACCTTGTTTTGGATGTCTGACGGGTTATCCCCTTGGAGACCTTTGTGAGTCAGTTGACCGTTATTGGTCTTTTACTGTAGGGAATGCTTGCAGAACCAGCCATGTTGTTCTGCTCTGTGGATAGATATTAGGGATGCACCGATACCGGTACTTTGGTACCGAGTACTGTACCGATATTTTTTTCGCCAATATCAAATACCGAGTACTTAAAGTCCCATTCAGGAAGCCAGTCGGCGTGTAATGACTCGCCACCTGGCTTCCTGATTAGCCGGGCAGCGTGTAAAGACACGATTAACAAGGAAGCCGTCCCCCATGCTTCTCATCACTGTGTGACGAGAGAGAATGGAGCCAGCTTGCTGGCCTATCATGGAAGCCGGGCACCGTCTAATGACGCGACGCCCTGCTTCCTGATTGGCCAGGAAGCCAGCTCCATGCTCCCTCGTCATGAGATGACGAGGGAGCATGAAGCCAGCTTCCCGACCAAACAGAAAGCCGGGGCGCTGCGTCATTACACGCTGCCCGGCTTCCTGATTGGCCGTGATGTCGGCTCCATTCTCTCTCGTCATCTCATGACGAGGGAGCATGGAGCTGGCTTCCTGGCCAATCAGGAAGCAGGGCGTCGCGTCATTAGACGGTGCCCGGCTTCCATGATAGGCCAGCAAGCTGGCTCCATGCTCTCTCGTCACGCAGTGATGGGAAGCATGGGACGGCTTCCTTGTTAATCGGGAAGCCGGGTGGCGAGTATCGGTATCGGTGCATACCTAGTAGATATAAAAGAGAAGCCTTCCCGAGAGGAGGGGCCATAAGAACCCGAGTCCAGTCCTAATAAAAAATTGTATCATCATACCTCCAAAAAGGGCTTATGAGCATTGTGAAGGACCGCCTGGTACCCCGACTGGGTACCTCCATCAGAAATCAGCTTCTTCTCCGCTGGAACCCGACTTCCAGTGTCCTCAGCCCAAACCTGCCTAATTATTGGACAGAACCAATATATTAGGACAGAAAGCTAAACCCCTCAATCATCAGACAACATCAATGTTGAGGTGGAAACCAAGAACTGCTTTATTGAAGAAAGCGCACAGAGTTTATACCTCACACCATCAGATAGGAGTGCAGTGTGTGGGCTGTGTGTGATCTCAGGTGGGCTTAACTAGAAATCACAGGGCCCCATACAAAATTTTGCTATGGGGCCCTGTGATTTCTAGTTACGCCCCTGCCCTTAACTCAAACATCGAGCCCATCCCTACTTCTGGCAACTTGTTCCTACATTTATGGGTTCTTGGCAACTTCAAAGTTTTCTGAAAATGGTTTGCACCATAGATGTAGGTATCTGTGTGCCGCAGTACAAACAAGGATGCTGTCAGGCGGTGCCGCGGACTCACAGCGTGAGTAAGAACCCACTGGCAGGAAGCGGACCGGAAGATCCAAAGAACGAGGTACAAGAGGGCAATCCAAAGGGGTAGTCAAGTCTAGTCCGGGTCGAGGCCGGCAGCTAAGATTCAAAAGCGGTAGACAGGCCGAGGGGTCGGTAACCAGGAAGTTCAGATGAGAGGTCAGGAAACGACAGCAGGATCCAACAAAGAGGCTAAGTGATCACACCATAGAGGTGGAATAAATCAGCAACAAGGTTTTTATAGCCAGTGGAATCAAGACCACCCCCTGGTCGCCAAGGCAACCAGGAGGCTTCTCTATCCGGGAGCCAATGGCAGGAAGGGAGGGAAGGAAGGTGTGTGCTGGGAACCTCCCCAACCAGGAGGCTTCTCTACCCGGGAGCCAATGGCAGGAAGGGAGGGAAGGAAGGTGTGTGCTGGGAACCTCCCCAACCAGGAGGCTTCTCTACCCGGGAGCCAATGGCAGGAAGGGAGGGAAGGAAGGGGTGTGCTGGGAACCTCCCCAACCAGGAGGCTTCTCTACCCGGGAGCCAATGGCAGGAAGGGAGGGGAGGAAGGTGTGTGCTGGGAACCTCCCCAACCAGGAGGCTTCTCTACCCGGGAGCCAATGGCAGGAAGGGAGGGGAGGAAGGTGTGTGCTGGGAACCTCCCCAACCAGGAGGCTTCTCTACCCGGGAGCCAATGGCAGGAAGCAAGGTGTGTGCTGGGAACCTCCCCCAGCAAGGCTCACACCTGACAGCCCTGATGGACAGCCCTAACCCTAAGGAGCCCCCATGCCCTACGTCGTACCCGGCGGCCCCCCAGGAGAGGTGACACCCCTGGTTCCCTGACAGATGCGCACCATAAGTGGTTCCATACATATTCATACGCATTTAGGTGGAAAACTATTACGCTCTCTTTCAAAACTAGTTGGACTGGAAAGCCGAGAGATTCCCTCTGGTTCCACTCCCGGGACAGCCATCTTTTTTTTCCACCGTATACAGGAATGATTTAACTGCCGCGGCTAACAAAGTCTCCATTCACAACTCTGAGAGAGCAGCTTTAGGAGCCTGTGGGGTTTTGCTGGAAAATGTTTCCAAGTTTCTCGGTTTATGATGAGATGACCAGTGAAGTAAAGTCTGAACATCTGGGCAGGCAGGACTAATTACCCCCGCACGACAATAATGAGCTTAATCTGCAAAACTGCCTGTTCCTCCGTATATATATATAACATCTGCCCCTGATTAATGTCTCCAGAAGTATGTGATATATGGAGCAAATATTAGGAACACCTCATGCCCAGGAAGAAAAAGAAACGGTGCGGTGTGAACAAAATGGACGCCCCTGCAATAATAATAACGTCTGACGGTGACTAGCCTGCCAAGATCAATGAAGCACGCCATGAATCACCGTTTTAACGGTTTGTGGTTCTGACGGGAAATATTTCCGACAAGAAAAAAAGAACTGTATTTTGTTCTGTTGCGGAGCCGATCTCAGCTTTTGGTTCAGAAGGAGAGAACATCAGGAAACTGTCAGCTAACTAACATCTAATGTTCTAAGCTGGCCTGGCCGAGTTCCCACCATCTCCCCTGTGACTCCATAATAACAAAAACACTTCCTGTTTGGAAAAGTCAAAGGTCACCAGCATGTGCGGCTCGGCTTGGCAGGCTCCATCTGGGACTTTTCAACTCGTACCGTTTGTGTTGCTGACCCGTTTTTTTTTTTAACCTTTGGGTCCGTTAAATGAGAACCACCTTGGGGGCCGGGTTTGTCTTTGGTCATCCAGCAGACTCGTCGGAGAAACGTTTTAATTAAAAAATAAATAAATAAAATAACCAAAACCAACTTTCTATCCTCTGAGTAGGCAGCTTACAGGACATTGGTGCAACTTTAAAGTGTATTTCCACTTTTGCAGTTAAATTTGGGAAAACTGCTCTATATGTTTGTTATGTGTTCCTATTCACGCAGCATACCTGTAGGCGGGGTTCACTCTCAGGATGTCTTGTGTGTTTTCCCCTTTGGGTTGGCTCTGGTAACCCCGTGTATGCAACTCGACGCCAGGCACCCCACGGTCAGGGGCCTCGTGCAAACAACTCCCACACGTGTAGTACTGCGCACACAGGGCCTCATGGCTTCCACCGCCTCTGCGGTCTTCGGCGCTTCCTACCCCGTAGGGAGAAAGGCCACCATGAACGGCACCCTGTGTCGGGCATAGCCCCTTGGCACACCTACCCTCTGCCGGATGGTTACAGCCACGATACCGTCCAACATCACACTCCTGTAGAACCTTCTCAGAGGTTGGAGGGAGAAGAACCAGTCCACACAGATAGTCTTTTCTTGGTTTTACTCAAAAGAATGAACATGGTATGAAGCATACGTTTCATTGGGATGACGGCACATCTCTTGATAGTTGCTTGGTGGTACAGATTAGAGAGAGAGAGGTGCAGCCCAGAGTCTACGACTTACTTCGGCCAGAGGCCCACTGGCAAATATCGTCAGTCTTACAGCTTCTCACTACGCTCCGGAATCCCATCCTTGTCAGTCCTAGCTCGGTGGTTTCCCCCTCCAGGGGAATCTCTATAGTTCTACATAGTCCTAGGCCTGGTCCTGTCCTTCCCATGGACCAGCCTATGTTCTAGAATCAGTCTCACTCCGGAGACTCTGCATACAGTCTTAGACTTCTGCTCTCCTGTACTGTTCTCCTCCTTTCCCCTCTCGGGCGCCCCCTATAAATCAGCTCTCCTGGGACACGGAGTCTCCCCAGGCCAGAGCTACATCTATCTCTAGGGCCCCATGGGGGGCATCTAGTGGCCGTTGGTCGTACTGCACCTACCTACATACCGAAAAATAATAATACAAAAAATTAGGGATGCATTGATACCGATACTAGTATCGGTATCGGTGCCGATCCCGAGTATTTGGGGCGAGAACTCGCCCAAATGCTCCGATGCCCAGCCCAATACTTCCGGTATCAGTAAGCCGGGCAGCACGTCATTGCACGCTGCCCGGCTTCCTGAATGGCCGGGAAGGACCGCTGACATCTTCCGGATTAATGCAGGCCATTGACTTGCATTAGACATGTGGACAACGAGGGATATTCCTTACCTGGAGCTGAGGGAGAGAGAAGTGAGCAGCGACCACCATGGAACCGAGGATCAGGTGAGTATATCTGCTTTATTTTAGGCCACCTGGACAAGACAAGCACCTAACCCTTCCAGCGCCGGGGTCAGCCTCCCTGCAAGGGTTCATTTTCTCAAATTCCCAGACTTCCATTAAATACACCATTGAAAGGTGTTTTGTTATATCTGTGCTAAAAATCCCAGTTGATCCTGCCATAAAACTTCTGGCAGGACTCTTGCCCCAGCTCTCTGTGTAGACTAGAGAACACCTTCCCCCCAAGGTATGATGATGAGCCATATGGAGATCAATTCTACCCAGTTGTCTGTGAAGGTTCTCATTCATCCAGGTCACCAGGGCACATGGTATATCTGTAAATAATAAACCAAGGCGACTGGACTGGCTGTATTTTTCATGAAGACGTTTCGCCGGTCATTTGACCAGCCACCTCAATTCAGAACGGAGACTTTAATTCTGAATTGAGAAAGCCGGTCGGATGCCCAGCGAAACGTCTTCATGAAAAATACAGCCGGTCCAGTCGCCTTGGTTTATTATTTACAGATAATTCTACTAGTTCCCTTGCTTTCTGTATCCCTGTTAAAGGGAACCACTTTACTTCCTGTGCCGGAGACCCAACAGGAAGTTAAGAGAAATATCCCCAACTCAACAATAAAGACCCAACGAAGGATTTAACCGTCCCTCAGTTCTTCCGAAACTAGAAACGAAGACACTTTGGCTCTAGTCGGACTCTAAATAATGCTCTGCTCAGTCCGACGCCTGAGCCCTTGTTTGGCGTCGACCACATCCAGTGTCTGGTGAGGAGCCTCTCCCTGTTAAAGTCAACAAATTACGATTTCACAGCTATTCGTTGTCACCGAAATAACCTAAAATAAACATAAAGAGTTAAACAGGAAGGTAAATACGCTAACACACATTCTTCCCGTCTCTCTGTGTGTACATCAGCCCCTTTGTATACGCACAGCTTGCATCATTCGTAGAGTCAGGTCTATGGAACTACAGGTGAGGCCACACCACGGAGAGGTGCACATAGGCACTGGATACCGACACGCATGCTGCACTCAAGTGGACAGCTACCTATTCATCTTCACCTCCTAAAATATCATTCCTTCCTCTGCGCTGCTAAACAGACTTATTTTGTCACTCTTATTAACACCCTCTCATCCCGACCTCGTCAACTCTTTTCTACTTTTCACTCTCTACTATGCCCTCCACCCCGCCGCCCGCAACTTCTTACTTCCCATCCCCCATACCCTACCCGTCCCCTCACCACCTTCCCCTATTCATGTACCAGACCCCCCATCACACTTGTTACTTTCCTCTTTTGACCCGGTCACCACAGAGGAGGTTACAAAGCTTCTCTCTGACACCCACCTCACCACTTCCCCCCTAGACGCTGTTCCCCCACCACATGCCCCCTAGACCCTGTTCCCTCACCACTACTCCGGTCACCCTCTTGCTCTATCCTACACTCTCTTACTCATATTTTCAGTCTCTCACTCTCTAATGGCATCTTTCCCTCCCCTGTAAAACATGCCCTGGTCACCCCAAAAAACCCTCAATGGACCCTACCGACCTCAACAATCTCAGACTAATCTCCTTACTCCCATTCATCTCCAAACTCCTAGAACGCCTTATCTACAGCCGCCTAAGTCGCCTCCTCGCTGATAACAACCTTCTCGATCCCTTACAGTCCGGCATCCGCCCCCTACACTCCACTGACACCACCCTCCTAAAACTCACTAATGACCTACTAACAGCTAAAACCAATGATCACTACTCCTTACTCTGACCACCCACTACTCCTTACTCTGACCACCCACTACTCCTTACTCTTGCTATTAGACGTTTCTGCTGCTTTTGACACCGTGGACCACCTGCTCCTCCTCTAAACTAGACTCTGCTCTCTCATGGTTCTCCTCCTACCTATACATACTGCACCCTTCTCCTGGCGTGCCAGCAGTAGGCCTTATAGTAATAATGTACTTATTGTTCCACAGCACCTGGATAGCTTGGGGATGCAGCAGAGTGTTGTATTCCAAATGTATTTTGTGTTAACATTCCCCTTGCTTGGACCTTGCAGGACCATCTGTATTTTTCGGCATCCTCCTTGTACTGTTTGCATATAGTAAAGCATTCTCTCTATGTTCGAATGTCCTACATGTAGTGCATCTTGCAAACTTTTGTCCGTATGGCTGAGTAGCAGTCAACATCATTGAAGAAGGCTTGGTCTAAGACCTTGGTTCTCAACTGGTGGGTCGTGACCCAAAAGTGGGTCGCGACCCCATGTTTAGTGGGTCGCCTCATGCCTTACACCTCCCCATAAGCACTATCAGCTCTTGTTTTGGTCGCCTGTACTGAGAAGGGATGTCCTTGAACTGGAGAGAGTCCAGCGGAGGGCAACCAAACTAGTTAGGGGAATGTGTGTCAGCTTGAGGTGGGCTGGAGGTATGGTCACAAGGGAGCTCCATCCATAAGTGCATTGCTTATAGCTCCCTTACGTGACCGTAGTGACATCACATTGTGGCTCCCGGCACCTCTACAGGGAGTGCAAGGGAGCTTTACAAGCAATATACTTATACATAGATGGAGCTCCGTCACAGCACAGCAGCCCACACTGAACCCCTAAAAAAATTTTGGGAGTGTGTGTGTGTGTGTGTGTGAGAAAGACTGGCCGGGAGCTATGGAAAGAAGTGAAATAAGCAAAAGGCCTACATGACAAGGGTGGGAAGGGGAACTAGGAGAGAAAAGGGTTAAAGAAAGATGAGAAGCTGGCTAGAGGAGGGATACTCACGGGATTGGACGGGATTTCCAGGAGGGGCTTCGGAGAGTATCCGGGAAGGAGGAGTTCCAGGAGCCAGCGTGACCAGGAGAAGGAACAGGACTAGGGTATGGTTTTAGTGGTGTCGAAATTTGTTGCCGCATTATGGCGGTTTGGATCCTTGAAGGCATTTGTCCGGGTTGGATAATTTGACGGGGGGGACCCATCGGTGGTGTGGGCGGCCTTCTGTGGTGGTCAAACGTAATGACCTGGTAATAGGGACCACGGTGGGTCTGCTGGCAATTTAATTAAGTCCCCGAGGCGGTGTATGGTGGCTGGGGGCATTCCGGTTTTAGAATGGTGCCCGCAGACACCGGTCCGATTTTGGATAGTTATAGTGCCTTCAAGGACCTTGAAACCAAACAATTCCTACCGTACGGTTACTTGGTTATCGTTGTTTTGTTGTTATTTATAAAGTTTTGTAATAAAAGGCTGCTGTGGCCATTTATACTCCAGCCCTGGTGTAGTGTTTATTAATTGGGGGTGAGGGGATGGGGAATTGAAGGTAAAGGGGGTGGTTGGCAGGTAAAGGAGGACCTCTGAGCTACCTTAGTCATGTCTCTGAGTGTATGAGAGTGTGCCTGTGGTTGTGTGTGTCTGTCAGTGTTTTAATCGCAAACTACCGCACAATCACGCCTACTGTTCGAGGTGCGTTGCGTTGCAATTCATTCGAATGGCACCCCAAACACACCTCCTGCCCACGGTTTGACCTCTTGCACCGGGACACACGCGGTACTGCGATGTTGTGCGTTCTCGTGCGGTGCGATTGGGTCGTGACTTAATGACCGAGGACAAATGTGGGTCCTGAGGTTGTACTAGGGTTGCCACTTTTTCTTCCAGTGAAACCCGAACACTCTAGCGCCAATTTTTTTTGGGGGGGAGAATATATAGGAGAGAGCAAGAAGAGACAGCCAGCCTGGTGGCCTATGTGGCTCTCAGGTGGGCTGTGCGCCTCTCATGTGTTTCTGTGTGCCTCGCAGGTGTACTGTGTGCCTCTCAGGTGTACTGTGTGCCTCTCAGGTGTACTGCGGGCCTCTTAGGTGGGCTGTGCGCCTCTCAGATGTACTGTGTGCCTCTCAGGTGTACTGTGTGCCTCTCAGGTGTACTGTGTGCCTCTCAGGTGTACTGTGTGCCTCTCAGGTGGGCTGTGCGCCTCTCAGGTGTACTGTGTGCCTCTCAGGTGTACTGTGCGCACTGTCAGGTGGGCTGTCTGGGATATGGTGTCTCACCAGGTGACCACAGGCGGGCAGCACGGTGTCAGGGAGGAGGAGAAGGTGATGTGCAGACAGCCTGTGCCCGTTTGCAGGCACCCACAGCTCAGAGGAGGTTTCAGGCAGATGCAGCTACCCGAGATCGCGCTTGCCAGGGACCTCAGCAGCCGCATCTGTCATAAAATTTAAAGTGCTGGTGTTGGCACTGAATGTCTTGTGTCCGGGTGCCCAATGGCTGGAGACCCGAACACAAGGCTTCAAAACCGGACTGTCCGGGTGAAAACCGGACAGGTGGCAACCCTAGGTTGTACAGGTTGAGAACCGCCGGTCTAAGATACAGTGTAAGCGGCTCCTTTGTGCGGCGTCCCATTCTTGCCTGGAAATAACAGGGAAGGGTAACAGATGTAATAAATGTAGAGAGAAAGAAACGTCTCTGTGTAATCACTTTTGTGCGCACGAAGAGTCGGACAATGTGTCTCTCTGTAAAACACACACAAGGAAAGAAACAAAAGAAGTCCTTTGGGGGTGGGGATGAGGAGGTTGAAATAAAGTCCATATGTTGTTTTACTGTGCAATTTGTCTAATGAGACCAGTGCTGAGGCCAAGAAAGGTTCATGAGCACATCTGCAGACACTGTGACAGTGTAGCTGGAAAATATGGGCAGCTGGAGACTAGAAGTCGTAGGCTGATATATATCCACTTGGGCTTCCAGCTGCCATTTTTGTAATAGTCAAAGAGGGGGAGGGCGTCATGCTGAACCAGAAAAGAGGTGCACACTGTGGATTGCAATTACAAAGATGTGTTTGAGTCCTCCTGGTTAAAGCATGGTGGGTTTTGGACCAACACAAATAACCCGTATATATATACTGTATCTATGCGCAATCATTTTGGAATTTGGGTACACTTAGAAATTAGAGACAGGCCAAGGGCTAGGTAATTACAGCGCAAGGATTGACCTCTGCTGCCAGCGTGCTTTAAAGGAGAAATATGGGGTCAGTGTTTTTCCCCATAGTTCTCCTCAGGGTAACGGGAGGACACAGACTAGCGTCCTCCCGTCACCCTAAGCTCAGTATATAAGGAGCTATATACTGAGCTTAGGGTATAATGAGACGCCGCAGCTGAAGCGGATCCTGACAATTGTGTCTGGATCAGCCCAGCTGCGTGAGTGACAGCTGGCTCCTCCTATCTAGAGGCAGAGCCAGCTGTACCCGCCCCCTCCCCCGTCCGTTCCGCCAGTCAGCGCTGGCGGATCGGAGCGGGGAGAGGGGAATCCAGCCCCTCCCCTGTCACGGCAGAGAGCCGTGACAGGATCGAGAGGTGAGCGAACG
>NW_017307729.1:344461-345185 GCF_000935625.1 Nanorana parkeri
GTTCTCCTTTAAAGCTGCTTCAGACTTCCGCATTTATGGGCATCTAACATCAGAACTGTCTCCTTGGTGTTAATTGTCTCCTGTGGTGGGACTCCTAATAGACGGAGCCATCAGGTGCCCTCTGCTGTCTTTGGAGGAAAGCTACAGCTCCTCGACTAGCTCTGAGAATGCATCAAGTCACACACTATGAACCTGAGATACAGCCAGAAAAAAAGAATTCTTCACATGTGTTTTGTATTTAAACTTCCAAGAACACGGCGCCCTAGATTTGTCAAAGCGAAAACAAATTAACTCTTTTAGAACTAATCTGTTTCTTTGAATGGAGATTGCTGAGCTCTTGGCTGATGGATTCGTCAATTTTCGTCCCTCCGTTAAAAACCCCCAATAAACGCGCGGACTGCGCGACGTGGATTGTAACGGCCACAGCCGCCCCTTTTATTAAACCCAAACAACTTTACCAATAACCAAATAATATACACAAATAACACTGTAAACGATGGTTGACCCGAGAAGGGGTCTTTGGGTGCCCAACAGCCAAAAAAGGCCTCTAACACTCCACCCGTGTCCCCAGCCGCACCACAACCAGCTCAAGGACACTTACTCCTTCCGGGTTCCCAAGGGGCCAGGCCCCGCCCCTTACAAATCCGGACCCCAACAGGGGGAAACACCCATACCAGCTGATGGCCCCCAATATTGTCATCAACTCTGATTTTGTTAATCCCCC
>NW_017307729.1:346135-379195 GCF_000935625.1 Nanorana parkeri
GCCCCGTCAAGTAGCCCCTCCGCTCAGTCTCTCCTGAACCTGAAAAGAAGCGGCGACTGCATAGAATAAAATCCTCCGTGTGTCTCGGGTGTAATTCGGTATGAAGGAGACATTTGTCATTAGGACTTGGGTCATGGAAAGCGGTGGTGTTGGTGGAATGAACATCAATGATACAGGAAAGGGTGGAGAGGCCCGGAGCGGGACCATCCCTCTCCTATGGTTCTCTCTGGGAAACGTTTCATAGTCTCCTTCCGCCTGCTGCGTCTTTTTTGACTCCGGGCCTATTTGGCCGAGTCGTGGAAGGTTTAAGAGATTTCTCGTACGGCCGCTTCACCTGCTGTAAATGTGACCAGGATATTCCGCGAACAGACGCAGACCTCACAGAAATGTGCCGTGTGTCTTCCAGGCGCTCACAGACACGTCCGGGGGTTCAGAAGATAGTCATTCCAGTAGCGTGTTATTATGGAAAGAGATTAAAGCTGAACTCCGGTATACGCAAATATTGTCCACATACAAGAGTCATGTGTGTTCTTCCTGGAATCTCGGTGAGCTTCGTGTATTTCTTTCATATCTGTGCAGTAATCCAATGTGAGACTTAGAGCTTCCTGTAATAAAGACTGCTCACTGCTGCTCTCCTTCCTTGTGCAGGGTGACTGGTCTTGTCTCCGCCCCCTCCTGTAATAAAGACCGGCCACTGCTGCTCTCCTTCCTTGTGCAGGGTGACTGGTCTTGTCTCCGCCCCCCTCCTGTAATAAAGACCGGTCACTGCAGCTCTCTCTCCGTGTGCCGGGTGACTGATCTTGTCTCCGCCCCTTCCTGTAATAAAGACCGGTCACTGCTGTTCTCTCTCCGTGTGCAGGGTGACTGGTCTTGTCTCCGCCCCCTCCTGTAATAAAGAGCACTGCAGCTCTCTCCCCGTGTGCCGGGTGACTGGTCTTGTCTCCGCCCCTTCTGTAGTTTTCTACAGGCAGCTTGTAGCGTGAGCGACAGGCTGGGCCCCTCCCACAGCTCTGCTCTCTGCGCAGGCTATGTGCAGCACAGTGATGACGTCACTGCCTACTTCTATGTAATGATATCTGGGTTTGTAAAGGCATTTGGTGCACACATAGCGGATTTATATCCTTTGTGGCTATTGAGGAATGTTGATTTCTTGGCAGCGTCACGCGATTTTCAATGCAAAACTCGCTGTTTCCTCCTTTTCGGATTTCCTCGCGTACACCTTTACTACCGAAAATCAGCGCACAACAAATGGCTTCTTCTGATGCCAAAATAACGCAGACGGGACCGGGGGAATGCGGTGTTCTGGGAGGGGAAGTGACGGCTCCCCAGTGTTTGTGGCGCGGTCAGATTCCATGAGAACAGACGGAGGGGAGAGTTCAAGCGCTGCGAGAGTCGGGAAACATCTAAGTGTCGTGTTTTTTTTTCTGCCTGTGTTTTGTTATTGTTCATTTTCATTGTCTGTTTTAACGAGCGGCCCGATTCTTTGGCAAATCAATCCAAGTCCAATTTGCTGTAATTGCTTTTTGGAGCGTGCGGTCCTGAGACAGTAAACGAGGATATTTAAGATGCGGCGTTCTAACGTTTAATGGCAATGCTACGATGGCTTTTGGTCAATTTAATTACATTTTTTTATATATTTTCCTTTTACTACCAGTTGAGAATTGATCTTCTATGTCTCCGTACGCTACTTACATAACATCCTTATTATAGAAATAACAATTAAATACCACAATTGTTTTCATGACAATGATTTTGTAGGGCATTCTGGGTTTGCTAATAAGAAAGTCCAGCACTGCCCCCCTTAACTTGTTGACTGTTTCAAACTATAATGGCCATTCGACAATTTTATTTTTCATTATTTTATTTTCTTGCTACACGTTTACTTCTTTCACTTCTTATATAGCATCTTTATTTTAAATATAAATGATTATTATTATTATTATACAGGATTTATAGAGTAAATCCTGTACAATATAAGGAAGACATTACAATCACAATCAAGACAAGATGGTAAGGAGGGCCCTGCCCCTGAGGGCTTATGATCTAAAAGGCGAGGGGCCAGTGATACATGAGGGGGTAGCTGTGTGGGGGATGAATGGTATGAATGGGATCGCCTAAAGGCAGTCAAGGTGGCAGACAGACGGACAGGTATAGGGTAGAGAGTTCCAGAGGATGGGAGAGGCTCTAGTGAAGTCCTGGAGGCGAACATGGGAGGAGTTGACGAGGGAGCTGGAAAGCAGGAGGTCTTTTGAAGAGCGGAGGGGACACTTAGGCTGGGCACACAATTTTGGTCAATTTTATTTAATTTATTATTTTATTTTTACTACAAGTTTATAATTGATCTTCTACGTCTCCCTTCGCTACTTACATCACATCTTTATTTTAAAAATAACAATGAAATACCACGGTTGTTTTCATGACGTTTATTTTTGTAGGGCATTCTGGGCTTGTTGATAAGAAAGTCCTGCACTGCCCTTTAATGTATTAACCGCTTCAAACTACAATGGCATTTGGTCACTTTTATTTTTTGTTTTATTAGTTTTCTTTTTTTCTTCATACTACAAATTGATAATTGAGCTTCTATATCTTTCTTCACCACTTATACAAACATCTTTATTTTAAAATATACATTAAATGCCCGGTTGTTTTCATGACATTGATTTTTAATAAGAATACTTCTATTGTACCTACAAGTTTAATACCTTGGAATAAAAGTTTTACTTTTTAATGTGTTTCTTTGGGGCTTAACAAAATGGGAGTCTTTATTAGAAAAAATGGGTGTGGTTACTGAGGGGTGCGGTCACAGAGGGGTGTGTTCACTGAGGGGTGTTGTCACAGAGGGGTGTGTTCACTGAGGGGCGCTGTAAAGCTTTCTCGCACAGGGCGCCTAAGGTCTCGTTCACACTTAGGCGTATTGCATATGCGCGTCTGTCGCGCGTTTTTTTACCGCGATTTGCGGTTTCCGAAGGCTACTTTGTTGTATCCCAATGGAAACGCGCAACAAAACGGCCCAAAGTAGTACCTGTACCTTTTCAGGCGTGGGCCGTTTTTGTAGCGCGTTAGGGACGGGGCAGAAATACGCCAAGGTGGGAACGAGACCATTGAATACAATGGGATTTATATTTTTGAGCGTTTTGTAGAGCGTTCGTCGAGCGTAGAACGCGCTGCAAAACGTTCAGGTGTGAACGAGGGCTAAAGGCCTAAGGCCGGCCCTGCGCGCAGTTGCTGGTGTTTCGATAGCCAGTCTGCTATTGGCTATTTCAAATGAAATTAGCCAATAGCAGTCAGGCTATTGTCCCGGCTGCTTACATCCATCTATCGCCTGTGGAAGCTGGCCGGCAGGAGAATGGGGCCGTGCGCGCACGGTGGGGATTGGGGGGGCGGTGCCGCTGGAGGGGGGCTGGGGGAATGCAAGTAGCTGTGCTTGCCTAGGGCGCAAAATAGTCTAGCACCGGTCCTGCTCGTGCCCCTCTTCCGTCCCTATACCCTCTGTCCACCATTACCAGGGGTGTTTGGACAAGAGAAGAAAGGGAGGCCGCCCTCATGATCTCCGGCTCTTACCAGTGACTAGCTTCCGTGAACATGCTAATAAAAACAGGTCACACTTATTAACTTTCTCAATACACCTTTATTTATCCATATCATTGTAGGTAGGTTCAAAAAGATGAGTACCAGCACTCATCATATACACTTCCAAGTCTTGAGATTGACGGACATTAATCTCTGTGGATGCCTGCACTCTTCTTCAATATACAGTAACTTTATATTGTCCTTTTCTAGCCTTTTATTTGTAATACTTTGTAATTCTCCTTACTGAGGAATTTTCTTTGGTCTTCCACCAACGTTCCTTTCTTTAATAGTCCTCGTACTCATCAATTTGGGGCCTTAGGACGATGCTGTAATAGGTCTTGATGCAGGAGAATGCAGTGGGAGGTATGTGGCGCCGATTGATGTAATTGTTCTCCAGATGTACAGACACAAGGCTGGAATCTTCAGATATTCTGGTATCGCAGATGGAGTTCAGTGGCACATACCTGGGAAGTTGAAAGAAAGAAAAGTTAGTGCCGCCGACAGGATCTGTGAAGGCTGCGCCACTGCATATGCTCTATGGCCAAGTTTGTGGACAGCTGACATCACACCTAAGCTTGTTGGACATCCAATTGGAAAACCACGGCCATGTATATAAACTAGCTCCTGCCAAGGCTATGACAGTCTAAGCCAGGGGTGCCCACAATTTTTTGTGTTAAGATCTACTTTTCAAATGACGAGCTACATGAGATCTACCAACGAAAAAAAACTCCCTCGCTCTCTCTCTCCTGGCTGTCTCTCCTCTCTCTCTCCTGGCTTTCTCTCCTCTCTCTCTCTCCTGGCTTTCTCTCCTCTCTCTCTCTCCTGGCTGTCTCTCCTCTCTCTCTCCCCCCTGGCTGTCCCCCCTCTCTCTCTCCCCTGGCTGTCTCTCCTCTCTCTCCCCCCTGGCTGTCTCTCCTCTCTCACCCCTGGCTGTCATTCCTCGTTTTCTCTCCTGGCTGTCTCTCTTCACTCCCCTGTCTGTCTCTCCCCGCTCTCTTTCCTGGCTCACTTTGCTGTATTTTGCAAACACTGTAGTGCAACAGGCTATCTAAACTAATATTCTTGGATGTAATACATAGCACTACAACCCCCAGAATCCACCAGAAAGGTGTCGGGGAGCTCGGCTCAGCAGACTCGGGCTAATAGGTAATCATGTGTGTACAGCTGAATAAATATACCAACATGGAATAAAGGGGCCGCCATTCACACCCTTTGTGATCTACCAGCATCAGCTCTGAGAGCTACTGCTAGATCACCATCTACCTAATGGGCACCCCTGGTCTACACTCTACTGGGAAGGCTTTTTATTGACAAGAGGGTGTCTGTGGGACAATGAGACTGTCACAGGTCGGCTCAGTAGATCGGGAGGTGAGCGAACACATACCAGGTTCGCTCGCCTCTCGATCCTGTCACGGCTCTCTGCCGTGACAGGGGAGGGGCTGGATTCCCCTCTCCCCGCTCCGATCTGCCAGCGCTGACGGGCGGAACGGACGGGGGAGGGGGCGGGGACAGCTGGCTCTGCCTCTAGATAGGCAGAGCCAGCTGTCACTCACGCAGCTGGGCGGATCCCGTCATCTAAGTCGGGATCCGCTCCGGCTGCGGCGTCTCAGTATACCGCGAGCTACAGCTTTACTGAGCTTTGGGTCACGGGAGGGCGCTAGTTTGTGTCCTCCCGTGACCCTTAGGAGAACTATGGGGAAAAACACTGACCCCCATAGTTCTCCTTTAAGAACTTACAGATGTCCTAAGCTTTTCAACCAGCCCCCGGCCCCCCTACAGGAAAAAAAAGTCATCCTTAAAGGAGAACTATGGGGTCAGTGTTTTTCCCCATAGTTCTCCTAAGGGTCACGGGAGGACACAAACTAGCGCCCTCCCGTGACCCAAAGCTCAGTAAAGCTGTAGCTCGCGGTATACTGAGACGCTGAAGCCGGGACGGATCCCGACATTAATGTCTGGATCCACCCAGCTGCGTGATTGACAGCTGGCTCTGCCTATCTAGAGACAGAGGCAGCTGTACCCGCCCCCTGCCCCGTCCGTTCCACCAGTCAGCGCTGCAGGGAGCTGTGAGTGACAGTCACGGCTCTCTGCAGGGACAGGATCGAGAAGTGAGCGAGCAACGGTATGTGTTCCAGTTTCATTGTCACACGTCAGCTCGAGCTATGAGGATGACTGAAAATCACTCACAACATAGTTCTCATTTAGGATAAGAAAGTATAAGTCTTCCTTCTCTAAGCTAAACCCCATTTCTGGGACTAAGGCTAACTGTACATATGTAGAGAAATAAATTGATTCCGCTATCCATGCTAAACATTGCTATGCAGATATACAGATATCAGTCCTTTAGCAAAACTAAAGAGCATTCTTATAGGATTGACTTGACTTTACCAGTGCTGGCATTGGATGAACATTACTCACTAGAAATGTGTAGCCACTTAGATTGACATGTCAATGTACAGAGCATTACTTATGGCTGGGCTCCATCAGATAATCACCTAAGTATCAAAGCCACAATGTATTCATCAGAGTTCACGTACCATTGTGCCAACGCCGGCGATTGTGATATATTTTACCTGATTTTATTGAAGCTAAGACGAAGGGCCTGCAAAGATTTTAGGTTCAGAATGCCACGTGGTATGGTCTGCAGGTAGTTATTGTCCAGCAGAAGTTCAGTGAGAGACTTGTACAGGCCGAAGAAAGACACTGCATGGATGCCGTCATCTCTTAGGTGGTTGTGGGAAAGATGAAGGAACTCCAGTCCTGGTTTCATGTGAGCGAATACATATCCCGGAATGAGCTCAATGTGGTTGTGATGCAATATAAGCTGCTTTAATCCCCGGGGTAAAAAGGATGGCACGTGTACTAATCGGTTGTGAGACAAATCAAGGGACTCCACATTCCTGTGGGAACAAAAAGTATATTACACTGGTGCAGCTGGGCAGAGAAAAAGGTCTTCAACCCAAGTGGTGGGCATTGTCCACCACTTGGGCTGGGAACCCAATCCAGGTTCCCTTTTCGTAAGGGCACTTGGTACACTTTTGTCTGATACAACCCCCTTGTTATAAACTAGGTTTGTTGAGTTAAAGTGAAATTAAACCCTCAGATTTTTTAACATAAAACAATACTGTAATGTGCGCCTTCCTGTAATCCATGGTTGTTTCCCTTCTCTTTGCTGCTCTTCCTTTTAAATCTGTATCTCTTCTCATGCTATGGCAGAACTTCTGTTTTGCAGCAGACTGCCTTGTCTCAGGAATGGATACACGGTGTCTGTATATAGGTTTGCAACCTGAGCCAGCACTACAGGAAGAGGCACTGAGCTGAAAAGGGAAGTTCTCCCCAAGCATGAGAAGACATGAGGATTTAAAAGGAAGAGCAGCAAAGAGAAGAGAAACAACCATGGATTACAGGAAGGCGCACATTACAGTATTGTTTTATGTCTGAGGGTTTAATGTCACTTTAAACATCATATGAGGCTACTGGTATTCCATAGTAGACTATATCTAGAGGGTCACCTCTCTACCTCTAACCCCGTCACCGAACGTGTGCCTTCCGGGCCTGGTGGAGGATGTAGCTCCGACCAGGTCTGAACGTACAGGCTTGTAGGCCTAACCTTGGTTTATGCCCCGCAAGGCCATTGCCATGTGCTGGAAGAAACCCGCTCCACCAGAGTTGTCTTTCTGGAAGAAGCTGGCAAATGACAACTTACCTCTATACCAAGACACGTATGCCCACGGAGGATGCCCTGAAAAGTCCCACAAAGTATGGGATAGCTGGCTAGAATGCACTGACCCCGCTATAGTGAATAGCCCGTACAGCTGCACTTCGGTTCTACCGAACCGAAGGGGTCCTGGGGGCCCAAGCTAGCCAAAGGATCAGCCGAAGCTACGGCTGTATCCTTCAGCAGCTTTGTGAATAGGCCCCCTTTGTCTTATAGTATATCTGGCCCTGTACGTAGCAACCAACTGGAGATTACAGAGAAAGCAACACTTCACAGGATGTTAAAGGAGAACTATGAGGGGGGGGGGGGGAGCCTAGGGTGACGGGAGGACGCTAGTTTGTGTCCTCCCGTTACCCTAAGGAGAACTATGGGGAAAAGCCCTGACCCCGTACTTCTCCTTTAAGGGTACCAATAGTATTTCTCCCTAAGGAGCCGCAGTATTCCGGCCTGTACTCACATCAGGTGGATCCAAGCTCGAGGAGCAATGCCATCTTCCATTAGTCTGTTGTTACTCAGGGCAATAATACTCAAATTAAGGGTTTTATTGAGAATTCCTTCATGCACCGCCTCAATGCGATTATTCTCCAAATGCAGCTCCTGCGCAAAAACAGAAATAGGAAATCTGAATATGTGACGTGTGGAAAGACATCTGACAAGTATTAACGGCGGCGTGTTTTCAATGATCTGCTGCTAGTGTTTACTGGCAACATGTCTTCTGATTAAAGTCAGACAGTGAGTGGAGTACAAATGAGAGGCGCAGCTCCCCTTAGGGTCAGTCTAGCGTGGATAGAACGGTGCAGCATGGTGGGCTGGCAGCCCATTTTTTCTTTCACTTAGTAAAAAGGATCGCAGGGCAGATCAACAATCAAAATGTTACTCTATACAGTCCCCGGAATCGGTTATATTTCCCTTTTGCTTGATGACTCTTGAATGGTGAACACCTGCAAGTGCAGATTGGGAAAAGTAAAAACACACCGTCATGGAAGGGAGCTTTCCTGAACTAGATGGAAGTGGACTTGACTGATGGATTCGTCAATTTTCGTCCCTCCGTTAAAAACCCCCAATAAACACGCGGACTGCGCGACGTGGATTTTAACGGCCACAGCCGCCCCTTTTATTAAACCCAAACAACTTTAACAATAACTAAAGTAATAAACCAAATAATATACACAAATAATACTGTAAACGTTGGTTGACCTGAGAAGGGGTCTTTGGGTGCCCAACAGCCCAAAAAAACCTCTCCTAACACTCCACCCATGTCCCCAGCCGCACCACAACCAGCTCGAGGACACCTACTCCTTCCGGGTTCCCAAGGGGCCAGGCCCCGCCCCCTACAAATCCGGACACCAACAGGGGGAAGCACCCATACCAGCTGAGGGCCCCCCATTTTTGTAATGAACTCCGATTTTGTAGACCCCCCCAAAGACCCCCTAACCCGTCAAGCTGCCATGACAAAAGAACCCCCCAACCCACATAACTACAAAATTCAGGCAGGGAGGGACAACCTGCTTCCTTCGTCGGTTTCCAGAAAGAGGACGTCCCTCAGCCCTCGCAGTTCCTTCCAATGCGGCTCCTCCCGGACACCTGACCCCCACGTCCAATCAGGTTAGAGCACCTATTCCCACTTTACTTTAACTCTTTCTCCCAGGACTATTCCTTCCCCCCCCCAAACCCTTTCTCCCGGGACTATTCCTCCCCCCAGTCATGTAGACCCTCTGCTCAGTCTCTCCGGGTCTGTCTTTAAAAGGAAACAATAATGGTTTTGGGTAATTATTTATTGTAGGTTCTTTTTGTGAAGTTTTATACTTTTTTAATGAATATTTTTACACATGTAGTTGCAGTGGCCCCTTTAAGCCACCCAGCAGATGTTTCTCCTTAGAACACCTCTCCCCGCCATGATTGACAGTTCAGGGAGAGAGGGCCAGAAGGATGGCTGTGATTGACTTTCAAGGGCAATCTCTCCCCCTAGCAACGGAGCAGGAGATTGCTGGCTGTACGGACAGAACTGCAACCTCATCCCCAGCAAGGATGGAGCAGCCCTGGGAACCCGAAGAAGTAGGAGGGGTGCCTGGAGGTGCTAGATAAGCCAGGGCAGTACCATTAGGAGTCCAGTGGAAAGCCCAGGGAGGGAAGGGGAAATGTCCTCTTGTGCTGCCTGGGTTGATGGCATATGAGAGCCCTGGGACAGGGCTGGTATGTGCTAAATTGCTGCAACGAGTGAGCCTGAGAATCAGGGGAGGGCTGGGCATGTGGCTGCCATTTCCTATCTGGGTAGATTGGCCCATGAGCCTAGGGCAGAGTGGCCTGAACTGTGGGCCACATGCAGTTGCTGAGGGCAGAAGCTGCTGCAGAAGAGACCTTAAAGGAGAACTACGAGGTCAGTGTTTTTCCCCATAGTTCTCCTTAGGGTAACAGGAGGACACAAACTAGCGTCCTCCCGTCACCCTAGGCTCAGTATACCGCGAGCTACAGCTAGTATACTGAGACGCCGCAGCTGAAGCGGATCCCGACAATTATGTCTGGATCCGCCCAGCTGCGTGAGTGACAGCTGTCTCTGCCTATCTAGGCACCTCCCCCGTCCGTTCCGCCAGTCAGCGCTGGCGGCGCGGGCAGGGGGGAATCCAGCCACTCCCCTGTCACGGCAGAGTGCCGTGACAGGATCGAGAAGTGAGCGAGCGCCGGTATGTGTTCGCTCACCTCCCGATCTACTGAGCCGACCTGTGACAGTCTCATTGTCACGGGTCGGCTAGAACTATGAGGCTGAGTGCAGAGCACCCCCCTCATAGTTCTCCTTTAAGGCTGCTACTGAGCTGTGATCAGTGCCTGTGCTGTGTGTGATAGAGACCCCTGTGCTGCAGAGTGAGGTGCTGCTGTGCTATGTGAAAAGAGCTGTGTGGTGTGCCATCCAGAGACTGACTTAGGGTTGCCACCCGTACGGGAATGACCCGGACAGTCCGGTTTTGGAATCCTGTGCCCGGGTACACTCCTTTGGCAGACCCGGGCACAGGATTCAAGCCGCAGACTTGCTCAACTGACAGCTGGCTGTGAGTGGCGAGCCGCGAGGTGCTACAGTGTTCGGGTTTGGCTTGAAGAAAAGGTGGCAACCCTAGACTGACTGCAAAGATCATCAGTGGCAGGGAAATACAGGGCAGAGCCACTAGAACAGAATCTCCATGTGGAGGTTTGAGAAGTAGACCCAAAGCCTGCCAGGCTACCTTTTGCTTGACCTGAAGCTGAGGCCTATTGTCAATCCACCACTATCCTGCGCCCAGAAGCAACCATCAAGGAAACTATATCACAATGCTGGAGTAGTAAGGGTCCTATAGGTCGCCCTGGTGTGTTGATTTGGCTGTTGCTGCCACCTTGGCAGGAAAAACAATAGAGACAGGCCGGGAGCTATGGAAGAAACTGCAATAAGCGAAAGGCCTACATGACAAGTGTGGGAAAGGGAACCAGAAGATAAAAGGGTTAAAGGGAAAAAGGAAAGTGAATTAGGGGAGGGATACTCACGGGATTGGAGGAGGAAGCTTTACAGGAAGAGCTTTGGAGAGTATCCGGGAAGGAGGAGTCTCAGGAGCCAGCTTGACCAGGAGAAGGAACAGGACTTCCCGCCTGCCCTGGTATGGTTTTAGTGGTGTCAAAGTTGTCGCAGCATTCTGGCGGTTTGGATCCTTGAAGGCATTTTGTCTGGGTTGGATAATTTGACGGGGGGGACCCATCGATGGTGTGGGTGGCCTTCTGTGGTGGTAAGGTCAAACGTGATGACCTGGTAATAGGGACCACGGTGGGTCTGCGGGCAATTTAAGTACGTCCCCGAGGCGGTGTATGGCGGCTGGGGGTCATTCCGTTTTAAGAAAGGTGGCCGCAGACACTGGCCCGAGTTTGGATAGTTATAGTGCCTTCAAGGACCTTGAAACCTAGCAAGTCCTACCGTACGGTTACTTGGTTATTGTTGTTTTTTTTGGTTGTTATTTATAAGAGTTATTTATAAAGTTTTGTAATAAAAGGCTGCTGTGGTCATTTATACTCCAGCCCTGGTGTAGTGTGTTAATTGGAGAAGGGAGGGGATGGGGAATCGAAGGTAAAGGGAGTGGTAGCAGTAAAAGGGGGACCTCTGAGCTACCTTAGTCATGCCCAAGGGCTCCACAAAAGGTAATAAAGGGTAACATGCAGCAGGTTGAGCCGCAGATATGTAAGGAATGATATAGTGTACCAACCTCTCCTGACACATTATACATGGGAGAAAAGTAATAGGTAGTATCCAGCCTGAAAAATGAGAATGTATGTACTGGCGGGGTCTGTAAGTACAATGGTTGCAGTAACTGTCCTGTCTAGGCCTAGTCTGTTCTGTAGCATTAGCTCTCCGGAGACATTGCCTCTATTATTATCTCTCCGCACTTCTTTCTGTTTCTTTCCAAAGAAAACATTTTCTGGACGTGGGATACGATTCTCGTGGTTTATAGACTCCTGCATGCCTGAGTATCTGTATGTGTACACAAATGTCAATGTCTATGCATAGCTCCGGGAGAAGACAGGCTGGCTTGGCAGAGGAGTTCATTGCCAACCGGGATTGTGCTTTGATTGTTTTGGCCAACTCTGAGGACCACGTGTTCACCGCAAAACAGGACTACAGCCCAGGTTTATGATACTGAAAATCTCCAGACAATGTAGAGATGCCAATCCAGATTGTGGCCCATGATCCTCAAAGTCTTGCCACATGATGGTAGACTCGGTCGTATACTGGAATCAATATTTATGGTGCAACCAGCAACTCCGCCTACCTGCCCTCACGTGAGGTGACATCACCATGGACGTAGCAGGATGACAACATGCAATAGTTATAGCACCCTCCAAGCGTTCATAAGTTGGTAAATGTCATTAGGGTCACTTCTGAGTTGGCAAATAGGAGCCAGCTACCACTGAGAGACTTAGGAGACCTTTTTACGATGCTACCAATACGTAATCCTTAAAGGAGAACTGTGAGTGATTTCCACTCCTCCTCATAATTCGGGGCGACGTGTGACAATGAAACTGTCACACGTCGGCTCAATAGATCGGGAAGTGAGCGAACACATACCGTCGCTCGCTCACTTCCAGATCCTGTCCCTGCAGAGAGCCGTGACTGTCACTCACGGCTCCCTGCAAGGATTCCCCCCCCCCTCCCCTGTCCGATCCTCCAGCGCTGACTGGCAGAACGGACTGGGGAGGGGGCGGGTACAGCTGGCTCTGCCTCTAGATAGACAGCTGGGCGCATCTCGACAGTAATGTCGGGATCCGTCCCGGCTGCGGCGGTCTAAGTATACCGCGAGCTGTAGCTCCCTATATACTGAGCCTAGGGTGACGGGAGGACGCTAGTTTGTGTCACCCCGTTACCCTAAGGAGAACTATGGGGAAAAGCCCTCACCCCATAGTTCTCCTTTAACCTCTCCCTGCTGTGAGGCCTGTGCCACAGTATTGTTGCCATATCCTGTTTCCTGTAACCAGTATCCTGTTTCTGCCTTGGACCCTGACTGCTGACCTTTACCCCTGAGGTCTCCCGCTCTGTGGCTCCCGGCCTTCCTCTTGTTGCCCTGCTCCCCAGGTTATGACCGGCCCTGTTATTTTCTGTGGGTGATTTGACGTTTGTATATAGTGTGGCTCTTGTCTGCTTCTTGCGGCTGGCGGTGGGATTGCCGGTGTTTATGTGGTTTTATATATCTAATAAACTATCATTCACAAAGATTGTTGTGGCATCTGCAGTGTGGTCACATACAGTGGCGTCACAAGGAGGGTGCGGGGGAGTGCGGCCTGCACCCGGGTGACACCATTGGTGTCACCCCCCCCTCTGAAAAGTCGGGCGCTCGGTCATGGACCGAACACCCGACAGTGTCAGGAAATCTGTTCACATGTACTGTATAGGTACCCGCACGTGGTCTTGGGACACCCGTTCTCGGAATCCTGACAGCCCCACTCCATCCAAAACTAGTTAAAAGAGTTTTTGGCCAAAGTTTGGATACACGCGTATCAAGAAAGCAAGATCTCTATAGAGTGGTGTAAAAACCGCAGAAGATCGGGGGAATTAAAAGGAGAGTTATGGACAGAACACATTGTACTAGGTCAGTACAGACTGATTAAGAATGAGAGTGCGCAAGAGTGGACTGATGTTGTTTTGGCTGGAGATGTAGGAGATGTAGGCCTTAGATGGATCACATTTGGCTCTGACTTTCCAAGCATATAAGCCAAGGTGTGGAGTGGAAGCCATCGCGGCACACTGCTAAATATAGCTCGCTTTATGATGGGTAGCACAGGGAAGCCTTCTTAGAACAGGAGGTGTCCACGTGTCTCATTCCATCACTGATCCTCCTTGTAGGACAGTGGGAAAATCATTTCTTCACGCCCCCAACGGCTAAATACACATGCAGGACTGCAAGTATAGCCTAATATTATAGACAGGGCCGTGTTTCCCACAAGGCCAACCGAGGCCTCGGCCTTGGAGCAGCAGGGAGTGGAGGGGCAGCAGGGGCGTGGAATTCCTATCTCCTGACGCCCGGGACACGCGGTTCCAAACGTCGGGCGGGTGGTTGTTTTCTACATTTAGCCCGGCTTTGGGCAAGCAGGGCTAAATGTAGAGCGGGGAAGCCGCCCCGCCGTTTTGTACAAGTAATCTCGGTGATGTAGCCGAGATCACTTGTATGCAGCCTGCAAGTCTCTCAGCGCCGCCCCCTCGTCCACACGTATCTGTTGCGTGTGGAACGCAGGGAAGTTCCGGCTTGCGTTCCAGCCGTCATAGGCATATGAAGGCCGGTTGGTTTCGCGCATTACGCATATCACCGTTAACTGTAGTTCTCCTTGCTGGCCGGATCGCAGGCGCTGTTGTGGCGTAATAGACACACACACAGAATCACTGCATGCGAGTCAATTGAGAAAATAGGGAACTGGTATGGTGGACTCGGTGCTGATCGGTTCTCTTGTTACAATAATGACAGCAGAGATTACAGCCATAGAAGTAAGAGTGAAGCAAGGAATAATAAACAAAGAATACTGAAAATAGATTTCATTCCTTTTTCTGCTGACATAAAACTTTAACCCCAAACAGTCAACTGACTGAACTACAGTTAACGGTGATATGCGCATGCGCGAAACCAACCGGCCTTCATATGCCTATGACGGCTGGAACGCAAGCCGGAACTTCCCTGCGTTCCACACGCGACAGATACGTGTGGACGAGGGGGCGGGGCGCTGAGAGCCGACTCAGCGTCCCATCGCCATGGCAACCGCCCGTGCCTGTCCGATCTCCCGGTCGAACGGCTCACTTACATTTACGCGCCGCTAGTCAGCCACAATTATCCACAGGCTATTTACATTTGATGGCGGGAATGGCTGTGCTGACTCTGTGCTGATGTTTTTTCTTAATGGGAGGAGTCTGTGTTAATCTCACATTTGGATGTCTATTTAAGGTGCTTATTGTTCCATTGCTGTGTTATTCTGAGCCTGATGAAGGGGACCCTCTGAGGCCCCCGAAAGCGCGTCCATTTGAATGGCAATGTGCCAATAAATGGACTATTGCTTGATTACATTTTGGAGTGCTGGTCAGCGGCGTATTTAACTTTGCTGCTGCCCTAGGCAAGGCAGCAGCGCCGCCCCCTCCCCCGCAGCTTCTCGGAAAATCCCACGGTCACTACAAGCACCCACCCGGCCACGCGGGTCTTTTCTTTTCGGTAAGGAGTGCAGCGAGATCTCTTGACTTTTAAATGAATCAAAAAACCCTTCAACTGAATCACCGTCTAGCACAGTAAAGCCTTCTTAGAACAGAAGGTAACCACATGTCTCATTTCGTTACATATCCCATAATAAGAGGATTGTTTCTCATCCACTGTGCTATGCACTGATTCGGTTGGAGGACTTTTCGATTCCTTTGGTCCCTTCCCACAACACCCTTAAGGCTCTGTTCACACCTAGGCGTATCGAATATGCGCGCGTGACACACGTTTTTACCGCGATTCGCGGTAAAAAAAAAACGCGCGACAAACGCGCGTTTCCGAGGGCTACTCGGCTGTATCCCAATGGAAACGAGCAACAAAAAGGCCGCAAAGAAGCTCCTGTACCTTTTCAGGCGTGGCCCGTTTTGTAGCGCGTTCAGACGGGTTGAAAAACAGCAAGGTGTGAACCGTACCCATAGAAGACAATGGGATTTTCATGTTTGAGCGTTTTGTAGAGCGTTCGTAGAGCGTTGAACGCGCTACAAAACGTACAGGTGTGAACCAGGCCTAAGGCCCCATTCAGACGTAGCGATTTATCAAGGGATTTCCGCCGCGATATCGCGCATTTTTGCCGCACGATATCGCGAGAAGTCGCTAATGATATTCAATGGAGCTGTCTTAGCTCCATGTCGCGCGTCGCAAGTCGCTTCTACAGGACCTTTTTTTCGGCGGACCTTGCTTTTTTCTATGGAGACCGACGGAGAAGGTCGCGCAAACGTCGATGGATCGTCGCTGGAACGTCGCCCCGAAAGTCGCGCTATCCCGGCCGCTGCAAAAGGTATGTCGCTACGTGGGAATGGGGCCTAATGGTTGTACTTGCACGTTTATGATGGGAATCCCAAGACTTTGAAATCTTCAGTAATCCCGCTTAGAACATGTAACGTTTATCCCGGCCAGTGAGGGACAGTCATTCATTAAAACCCTTCTAGGGACTTGTGGTATGACGCCTCATTCTGGGATTGCAGACGAGTATTTATAAAGTGGAAATCAAACCTGGAAGAGAATGTTTTAGAAAGCCGTCTCGTGAGTCAGCTACCTAGATCACAAATAACCCGTATTCCAGTAACAGTCATAACGGTTATGTTTATTACAGGCCTGCGTTTGACATCCCTCACAATTATCCCAACTACATGTGCTTTAGCATACGTATGGTTTGAAATAAGGTCGTAGCTTTTAAGACGCAGTGGGTGGCATACCGGATGAGGCAATACTTTTTCAAAGCTGAATTCCAGGTGGATTTGGGCAAACACCATTTATAAGGCATATACACTATATTGCCAAAAGTATTGGGACGCCTTTACACGCACATGAACTTCAATGGCATCCCAGTCTTAGTCCGTAGGGTTCAGTATTGGGTTGTCTCCGCCTTTTGCCGCTATAACAGCTCCGCCTCTTCTGGGAAGGCGTCCACAAGGTTTAGGAGTGTGTCTATGGGAATGTTGGACCATTTGGGAGGTCAGGTACTGATGTTGGGGGAGGGGCTCGCAGTCTCCGCTCTAATTCATCCCAAAGGTGTTCTATGGGGTTGAGGTCAGGACTTTGTGCGGCCAGTCACGTTCCTCCACCCCCAAACTCCCCCCTCCATGTCTTTATGGACCTTGCTTTGTGCACTGGTGCGCAGTCATGTTGGAACAGGAAGGGGCCGTCACCAACATTTTCACACAAAGTTGGGAGCATGAAATTGTCCAAAATGTCTTGACAAGACACGCCCATCAGATTGCCAGACAGAGAAGCGTGATTGGTCACGCCAGAGAACACGCCTCCACTTCTCTATAGTCCAGTGGCGGCGTGCGTTACACCGCGGCATCCCACGCTTTGCATTGCACTTGGTGATGTGCGGCTTGGATGCAGCTGCTCGGCCATGGAAACCCATTCCATGAAGCTCTCTACGCACTGTTGTTGTGCCAATCTGAAGGCCGCATGGAGTTTGTAGGTCTGTAGCTATTGACTCTGCAGACAGTTGGCGACTTCTGCGCACTGTGCGCTTCAGCATGCGCTGACCCCGCTCTGTCATGTGACGTGGCCGACCACTTCCTGGCTGAGTTGCTGTTGTTCCCAGAGAATTTTTGAACCACCTCCTTTGATAAACGTCAGCTTTGGTGGAATGGAAGGGTGCCGACTGGGCCATATACTGGAGTCAGCAGGACTTGGCCGAAATGTGACCAGTGTGTGGCCAGTTTAAGTATATTTTCCCACCAGGCCTCATGGGCCCTGCAGTGTCCCACACGCACTGATGTTGGGCAAAATCAATGGTACATATCCAGCATTTAGGAAATGCTGACCTTAACAATATCTTTTCTGTGTATCAAGCCGACTTAGCAGCATGACTGCTGGGAATGTATCACTCCGGCCATGTGCATAGCTCATATAGCCTAACCAAGAAAATGTCAAACTACACACAGCTATTTGAGTTCTTGGCAGCTATCGATTCAACAGCTGGCTTTCCAACCCAAACCACTGGGAACTACGGCCAGCGCAGGCCACTGATCACGAGGAAAGGAAAACGCAACACCAAAAAAGAGCAAATATTCACTGCTTACCCTGCTTTGGCTTCTTCCCTCCTTAAACACAAAGCAGCCAGGTGGATGGAACCACCGATGTGATCTTAGGATAAATAATGAGGAGAAGTGTCTTTTTTTTTCCATAAGGCATTGCTTGCTAGCTCTGTACAAGCAATGGCTCCATGAAAGAAGGCCCTGTGCAATGTGTGCAATGTGTGCAATGTGTGCAATGTGTGCAATGGTATATGATCACAAGGGAAAGAAGGAAATCCCAAAAGGATGAAGTGCAATTATAAAAAGAAACTCTGCCCCTGTGTTATTACTGCCCTCATCTGTATTTCAGAAGGCGTCACCGTTCAACGGCAGACTTGCAGCTGAGCTGTTACTTGTAGTTCTACAAGTATATACAGACCTCTTGCCCCTGGTTCTGCAGGCATGCAGGGCTGTGCTGGTCCTCTTAGTCCTCCAGGCATGTACTCTGAACATGACTCAC
This sequence comes from Nanorana parkeri, assembly GCF_000935625.1. NCBI lineage: Eukaryota > Metazoa > Chordata > Amphibia > Anura > Dicroglossidae > Nanorana > Nanorana parkeri. The sequence continues at coordinate 364,154 of NW_017307729.1, forward strand.
ACTTGCACCAGTCTGGCAGTTTTAGGTGTCGGCCGACCTCTCCTGCTGTTTCTTATACAGCTTCTCGGCCAATCAGCGCAGTCCGCTTGTGGCCAATCCTGTGGATCCTCCCTCTTCCTGTCTCTATTTAAACTCAGGGCAGCGAACGGCACGCTGCCCTGAGCAACGCTTTCCCAAGCTAGTTGCCGAGTCCCACATTCGCAATTGAACCTGAATTGCTGGAAGTTTGCCCGTGTACAGAACCTTTGGTTTGTCCTTGGAAATCCCTATCTACAGTCTGCTCTGGGCTTCGCTTTGTCCTTGGATATCCCTGTCTACAGCCTGCCCTGTGCTTCGCTTTGTCCTTGGATATCCCTGTGTAAAATCTGCCCTGTGCTTCGCTTTGTCCTTGGATATCCCTGTCTACAGTCTGCCCTGTGCTTCTCTTTGTCCTATGATATCCCTGTCTACAGTCTGCCCTGTGCTTCTCTTTGTCCTTGGATATTCCTGTCTACAGTCTGCCCCGTGCTTTGCTTTGTCCTTGGATATTCCTGTGTACAGTCTGCCCTGTGCTTTGCTTTGTCCTTGGATATCCCTGTGTACAGTCTGCCCTGTGCTTTGCTTTGTCCTTGGATATCCCTGTGTACAGTCTGCCCTGTGCTTTGCTTTGTCCTTGGATATCCCTGTGTACAGTCTGCCCTGTGCTTCGCCATTGTCCTTGGAAATCCCTGTCTACAGTCTGCCCTGTGCTTTGCTTTGTCCTTGGATATCCCTGTGTACAGTCTGCACTGTGCTTCGCTTTGTCCTTGGAAATCCCTGTCTACAGTCTGCCCCATGCTTCGCTTTGTCCTTGGAAATCCCTGTCTACAGTCTGCCCCATGCTTCGCTTTGTCCTTGAAAGTCTTAGTCTTCAGCCTGTGCCTAACCTTTGATTCGTACCCTGTACCTGGTAGGTGAGTTGGGTGGACCTAGGGATTGTGACCTGGGGTCAGCACGCAGCCAAGCCCATCTCCACCATCAGGAGCTCTGGCGAATACCGGCTGGCCCTTAGATTCCACATCCTGGGGGACCCCGTGCCACCTACTCAGCATTGGAGCACCCTGACTTGTATTTAAACTTCCTGCTTAAGCTGACTTCCACTGCCTCATTCACATACCTGCTCTGTTCCCCTGCTTGTACTCCAGCTCTGGGAGTCGTCAGCCTAATCTGCTTGGACCCTTTTCTCTAAGTGTCCCTGCCAGTGTAGTAGAAAGGGTCCACATTCCTTACTCCAGTTCATACCCGTGAGCCCCGATCCGTGACAGAAGTGCTGTATATTTGTTTATGCACGGACTGGATTCTGGCCTGGTTCCCTAAGTGCAAACTTTTACAAGAGGGGGAAAAAAATTGCCTAATTTGGTGCGCACATTTGCGCCCTATTCAGAAAAGCTGATAAGTCATACGTGTTCCTCTGCCGATATACTCTGTGAGAAAAACATATCCCCATGCAAACTCGCCCACTCACCTGCCCAGAACGCGAAGGCAATAAAGGGTCCGTTCATACGGTTGCCTCGTGTTCATGTGCACATTAAGGTGCTCGCCACTGCAATTTAGGTAAAATGCATTCGAATATTGGAACTCCCAACAGGGCCGGAATTACTCTCCCTGCCGCCCCAAGGCCAGGTTCTGCAATGCGCCCCGCTCCATCAATGGAGAATGGCAACCAGATGGCAGGGGCGGCGGGGTTAGTTTTATTTTTTTATTGTTTCCTTTTTTTTTTTTTACTTTTTTTATCACTTTTTCTTTTTTTTTTACTTTACATTTTTTTATTTTACTTTTTTATTTGTTATCATTGTTTAATCTTATTATTGTTTATTTATTTTGTATCATTATTTTCTTATTGTTTAATAATTGTTTCTTATTATTTTTTACTTTTGAATCACCTTTTTATTTTATTTAATTCTTATTTCTTAAGTCCGGCCGAAACAAAAAATATGAGAATATATCTATATCTGTGCTGAATTATGTCATAGTTCTACTTGCTCATGACTGACCACCAATTAGAAGATGCCAATAGGTCAGGACAATGGGAGTAGTCTCTCTTACCACCTACACTGACTTACTTAAATGTCACGGTCAGTAAGTGGTCCCAATTTAGGAGTCAATGTGCCATGTGAGTTATTTTGAGTGCGGGATATAAATGTGAAACTATTGTTAGCCGGTGTTATGCGGCTGAAAAAAAAGTACCTGCAGAGTAGATGGAAGTCCCGAAGTTACAGCCCGAAACTGATTGCGGTTTAGACGCAGGTAAATGAGCTTCTTTAGGGGCTTGAAAGAAAGAGGGGAGACATTGCCATCGTGAAAGCCATTGCCTTCCAACTCAAGATTGAGCAAATTGCTGAGGCCTAGAGGAAATAATGTACATAATAATTAATGAATGATAAATGCATGGTGTGTCAGATATAACAACAGTATTATACATAGCAGAATACCACCTACAGTGGGGCTGAGGACCATCTTCAGGAATCATCTCACACTTTAAAAAAAAAACTGGCTTGCTTTCTACCTTTCATTCTGTAGAAAGTTTGAAATTGAGGTGACACCTTGTACTGGCTAAAGAGAAAAATGAGGGTGAGTGTGTGCAGCTTCGGAGGGCAGCAGTTAAAGAGGAACCACAATTTAGAAGCTGTGCCCGAAAAAAGGAAGGCAAAGGGGAAAAGACTTGTCACCAGTATTGACTTGTAGTCTTCTTGCAGCTGATTTTTTCCCCATTGCTCAATTGCCATGCATTGTTCTGTACCGTGTCTCTGTGTGGAGATGGCCGTCCTGGTCACTATGCAGAACAGAAAAGGAGCCCACTCCCTATAGTGGCTATACCCGTACACCGCTCAAGAGCTCAGTTGCAGCAAGCAGTCGCATATTGGAGAACATCCTTCCCAGAGAAACAACTTAACTATGGCAACAAAAACAACTGCACCTATAAGAAGGGAAGGAGCTCGGAGTAGATATGATTACGTGGTACAGTACAATAATCGCATTGGGACTGTTCGATTAACGCACTGTACTAGTGTGAACGGGTTCTCAAAAACACTGACACACACAACCACAGACACACTCAGGGCAGCCACCTTAAGCTGAGACACTCGCCACTGGGCAGCATATTTTAAATGGCTGCTTGGGGCAAGAACCAACAGTAGAACACGGGGTCGTGACCCACTTTTGGGTCACGACCCACCAGTTGAGAACCAAGGCACTAGAGGAACTGGCCTCTTTTTTGATATGTATAGTATTCAAACTTCCAAAAGGGAGCAGAAAACCTACACGTTGAAGATTAGAGGGCCATCTTGTTGGCTTTTTAGATTTCTTGGGTGCTCTTATGTGCAAGATATTTCAATGAGAATTCCCAGTTCCCTTCAATGGTTGTGTCATTATACAATCATAATTGAACAGAGATGATCGTGATTGTTTCATGCTCCATGAATACATCCTGATGGCCTTGGGGGAGTAGGTGGAGGCACAGACCAAATCTTACCATGGAAGTCTCAGAGATATAAGACATCAACTTGTGATGGAAAACACCAAAGCCACCCATACCCGAGGGAACCCTTACCATGGAAGTCTCGGAAATATAAGGCATCAACTTGTGATGGAAAGGACAGAAGCCACTTATACCTAAGGGAAACCTTACCATGGAAGTCTCAGAGACATAAGACATCAACTTGTGATGGAAAACACCAAAGCCACCCATACCCGAGGGAACCCTTACCATGGAAGTCTCGGAAATATAAGGCATCAACTTGTGATGGAAAGGACAGAAGCCACTTATACCTAAGGGAAACCTTACCATGGAAGTCTCAGAGACATAAGACATCAACTTGTGATGGAAAACACCAAAGCCACCCATACCCGAGGGAACCCTTACCATGGAAGTCTCGGAAATATAAGGCATCAACTTGTGATGGAAAGGACAGAAGCCACTTATACCTAAGGGAAACCTTACCATGGAAGTCTCAGAGACATAAGACATCAACTTGTGATGGAAAACACCAAAGCCACCCATACCCGAGGGAACCCTTACCATGGAAGTCTCGGAAATATAAGGCATCAACTTGTGATGGAAAGGACAGAAGCCACTTATACCTAAGGGAAACCTTACCATGGAAGTCTCAGAGACATAAGACATCAACTTGTGATGGAAAACACCAAAGCCACCCATACCCGAGGGAACCCTTACCATGGAAGTCTCGGAAATATAAGGCATCAACTTGTGATGGAAAGGACAGAAGCCACTTATACCTAAGGGAAACCTTACCATGGAAGTCTCAGAGACATAAGACATCAACTTGTGATGGAAAACACCAAAGCCACCCATACCCGAGGGAACCCTTACCATGGAAGTCTCGGAAATATAAGGCATCAACTTGTGATGGAAAGGACAGAAGCCACTTATACCTAAGGGAAACCTTACCATGGAAGTCTCAGAGACATAAGACATCAACTTGTGATGGAAAACACCAAAGCCACCCATACCCGAGGGAACCCTTACCATGGAAGTCTCGGAAATATAAGGCATCAACTTGTGATGGAAAGGACAGAAGCCACTTATACCTAAGGGAAACCTTACCATGGAAGTCTCAGAGACATAAGACATCAACTTGTGATGGAAAACACCAAAGCCACCCATACCCGAGGGAACCCTTACCATGGAAGTCTCGGAAATATAAGGCATCAACTTGTGATGGAAAGGACAGAAGCCACTTATACCTAAGGGAAACCTTACCATGGAAGTCTCAGAGACATAAGACATCAACTTGTGATGGAAAACACCAAAGCCACCCATACCCGAGGGAACCCTTACCATGGAAGTCTCGGAAATATAAGGCATCAACTTGTGATGGAAAGGACAGAAGCCACTTATACCTAAGGGAAACCTTACCATGGAAGTCTCAGAGACATAAGACATCAACTTGTGATGGAAAACACCAAAGCCACCCATACCCGAGGGAACCCTTACCATGGAAGTCTCGGAAATATAAGGCATCAACTTGTGATGGAAAGGACAGAAGCCACTTATACCTAAGGGAAACCTTACCATGGAAGTCTCAGAGACATAAGACATCAACTTGTGATGGAAAACACCAAAGCCACCCATACCCGAGGGAACCCTTACCATGGAAGTCTCGGAAATATAAGGCATCAACTTGTGATGGAAAGGACAGAAGCCACTTATACCTAAGGGAAACCTTACCATGGAAGTCTCAGAGACATAAGACATCAACTTGTGATGGAAAACACCAAAGCCACCCATACCCGAGGGAACCCTTACCATGGAAGTCTCGGAAATATAAGGCATCAACTTGTGATGGAAAGGACAGAAGCCACTTATACCTAAGGGAAACCTTACCATGGAAGTCTCAGAGACATAAGACATCAACTTGTGATGGAAAACACCAAAGCCACCCATACCCGAGGGAACCCTTACCATGGAAGTCTCGGAAATATAAGGCATCAACTTGTGATGGAAAGGACAGAAGCCACTTATACCTAAGGGAAACCTTACCATGGAAGTCTCAGAGACATAAGACATCAACTGGAAAGAAACCACCAGAGCCACTGAAAACTGAGATCTTAGTCTTGGGTGACATAAGTTTGATGGTGATATTTAAAGCACGATTTTTAGTTCCCGCTAGCATACAGTGGAGCTTTACATGGGCTGATTCCCGGGCCTGCTTCAGAAGAAGAGCCAGTAGACATAAAGCATATGTTTCAGAAACAACTCCATTTATTAGGTTTAGAAATCATATTTCATCGTAAGTGTTCTGCGCTATGTAAAAGGAACAATAAACTCTAGTCTGGAACATTTTCAGAACAGTCTGGATGTTGTGAAACGTATAATGATGTCACATGAGCACATGATAAATGACTGTGATATCTGAAATGTCTTCAAGGCTCATAAGAGTGTTGCACAATCACGGAAAAGACATGGCAGTTCTAGCCAGCCTCAGAGTATAAGAAGGCTTTACAAAAAGGAGAATGGGTCTCGGGATAAGTGCCATTTTTGTATGGCATGCTTTAAAGATTAAAAAAACATAAACAACAGCAGATCCTCAACCCAACAAAACAGAGCAAAGCCAATTTCCAGTCAACAGACCAAGCAAATAACAACAGCGAGTGACTGCAAGGGTGTAGGTACTGATTCAGTAATCAGAGGTATAGAAAAACAGAACTTTTAAGGAGGACAATGCCCATCTAATGAATGAGGACCACTCCCCTAAAATTATGTTTTTTGTACATATCTAATCGCTGAATAAATCTACACAAGTAAACCTCACTATTATTATCTGCAAGTAAACCTGTTACATTTGTAGTCACTAATGCCTAATACAAGGTGCCCACACATCTTCAAATATCCTCACCCGGCACATGGTGGGAACCCCCTATACCAGCATGTTAACTAGACATGCGCTATTCGTTTCGTTCCGAATCGAAATTCGGGCGAAATTTCGGAAATTCGGATGTATCCGAATTCTGAATTACAGTTATAACGAATGCAAACCAATCCGTATTTCCGATTCCGAATTTCCGATTCCAAATTTCCGATTCCAAATTTCCAATTCCAAATTTCCGATTTGTTGGGGTTTTTTTTGGGTGAACTTTCGTTTTTTGGACGAAATTTCATTGCAGCAAAGCGACATTTGTGGACAAAAAAAACTTTTTTTTCCCTCTTAAATGTCACTTTGCTGCAACGAACGAATGAAACGGAAACGAAAAGAAAGTGCGTACGGATTTCCGCTAACGAATTTCATTCGGATCCGATTTCCGAAACTAATTGACTTTCGGACCCGAATTCCGAAAAACGAAATAAAGCAAAATCTGAATCAAAACTAAACAAATTTTTTTGCCGGTGCACATGTCTAATGTTAAATTTAATTGCAATTAAACCGCTGTTACAGCTTTAAGGGCACTGAGATGAGTAAAGGACCGAGGAAATCATCAGACATTAATATGACCAAAAATAATAACTTTTTTGACTGTTATGCTGCACCACTAAGGATCCCAAGATCCAAAACCCAAAACCTTAAAGTGATATTAAAGCCTCAAAAGGGAAAAAGGTGCTGGGCCGTTTTTACCTTAAGGCAGAGGATGCATTAAAGGAGAACTATGGGGTTAAGTCTTTTCCCCATAGTTCTCCTTAGGGTAACGGGAGGACACAAACTAGCGTCCTCCCGTCACCCTAGGCTCAGTATACCGCGAGCTACAGCTCCCTATATACTGAGACGCCGCAGCTGAAGCGGATCCCGACAATTATGTCTGGATCTGCCCAGCTGCGTGAGTGACAGCTGGCTCTGCCTATCTAGAGGCAGAGCCAGCTGTACCCGCCCCCTCCCCCGTCCGTTCCACCAGTCAGTGCAGGCGGATCGGAGCGAGGAATCCAGCCCCTCCCCTGTCACGGCAGAGAGCCGTGACAGGATCGAGAGGTGAGCGAACGCCGGTATGTGTTCCCTCACTTCCCGATCTACTGAGCCGACCTACTTGCCGCTGCGGAGCCGTGTCAGTGACAGCCAGCAGCTACGGCAGAAGAGGCCGGCGTTCGCAGTGAAGGAGGAGGCGGGGGCCCGCCTAAGAGCAACCGCCGCCTCCTCTTACATCACTGGCCAGCGACCTAAGAGCAAGTGGGGTCAGTGATGTAAGAGGAGGCGGGGCACGTCGATAGAAGAGGAGGCGGGGGACGGAAGAGGAGGCGGGCCCCGGCGACCACGGAGGCGGACAGCGCTGACAGGTAAGAGGTGTGCAGCCCACCTGAGACCCTGCAGAGCCCGCTATAGAGAGTCTATGGCGGCTCTGCAGGGTCACTCTCAGGTGGGCTGCGTGGGATCTCAGGTGGGCTCTGCAAGGGGCATAACTAGCAATCACGGGTGCCCCATACAAAATTTTGCTATGGGGGCCCTGTGATTTCTAGTTACGCCCCTGATTAAGACGTGCAGTAAATATATTCTATTTCTGATGTACTGCTCTGTAGTGTTCTACTTTCTCATGAAGATGTTTGTTTCCCCACATTTGGCTCCTCACCCCGGAAGCTGTGTCTGTTTAGTTCTCGGAGATTATTATCGTTGACTTTCAGTTCCAGGAGAGATGAGGGGAGGAGGGGGAGGACCGACAGGCGGTTACCGTCCAAGTTCAGCCGCTTTAACATGGTTAGATTCTGAAAGACAAAAAACGGACAGTTTATGACGCAGTATTTGGCTGGAGAAGGTCATAAAAGGCGCAGAGAGCACCGGCAGCTCAACACCATGCAATAAAAATGTCTTAATAAATGTAATTTACAAAGGTATGAGAGAAAACTGAACACCCGAACGCTCAAAGTGTTTTATTTTACATTGGAAACTTGTGCAAACGCATTTAAAACCCCATCGCGGCCAGCGACGCGCATCGTACGCCTCTGGCAGCGGGGCCGTTTAAACAGACTGGACTCTGTTTACATTTGTAGAGCCGGCTGTCGGCGTTACAATAGAAGCGATTCTGGCGGCTAAGCTGTCGCCATATCGCTTCTACGGGCCGGTAAATTTCCCCCCCTCGCCTGCCCGACACGCCTGTCATGTGTCCCGGGCTCTGCTGCCCCTCCTACGGGACCGGCATCTCGGGTGTCGGTGGGAAGCTGGGGGAGGAGAACCTCGAACATCCATTCACCGATCTCCTTCCCGCACTATGGGACCGGGAGCGACGCAGATTACATCACTTCCAGTCTCGTAGCTGTCAGTGCTCGGCTCCTGAAGCCTGCGAACTGCACTTCAATAGCTTATTTAGAGAGGAAAGGTGACACTGGGGGTCTTTTGGACACCCAGTATAACCTTAAAGAGGACCTGTCACCACCCATATGCTATGACATGGGGGGCTTGTAATCCCCCCCTATGTGACAGCAATTAAAGTAAAGTAAAAAAAACTAATTTAAACAGTTTTTAAAAATAATATCAAATTAAATAAATGTAAAAATAATTGTAAAAAATGTTTTAAAGTCCCCCGCCCCCCGCACATCATAACGTAAACACGCGTCAGCTGCGCCTACGTATGAAATACACACGTTGGGCATCGCTGCGCACGCCACTTAGGGGTGCACTCAATTTTGTTGCCAGCGGTTTAGATATTAATGGCGGCGTGTTGAGTTATTTTGAGGGGACAGTAAATGTACACTGACATACAAGCTGTACACTCACTGCTGTACATTGTAGCCCAGTGTAATTTCTTCTGTGTCGTCACATGACATGATATCATCCAATGAGAGGGGTGCCTGATGACCCGGGCGCCAGTGGTTCTGCCAGGCTGGAGGGAGACCCTGCGAGGAGGTAACACCCCCGGTTCCCTGACACAAAGACCGAAGGGTCCAAATCCTCCCCTTTGCCTATGAAGTTTACATCAAAACACACCAATACAAAGTAGGCATATCCTCATTCTATAACGTAGGCTTGCGATAGGTTTTCAAATTCTGTTCCCCTTCTTCTCTCTCTACTGGTGGTGGTGGAAAGTTGCTCTGAACGATATCATCTACTCTACGCGAGCGTTACATGACTATGACTTGTACGTGATAGGTCAACGACCAAGGTCTTCTTACTTTGAAGACATCAAAGGCCAAGCCGGAGTCATCAAGTTTGTTCTTGCTCAGATCCAGCCACTCTAAGTTAGGTAGACCCGCAAAGCCTCTAGCCGGAAGCTTGGAGATTTCATTCTCTGTTGGGAATAAAACAGAAATATTAGGGCATGACAAGGGTACTTCAGAGGGATCCCGTCGTTTCCCCCATTCACCCTTCCGCACTGTGACCTCCCCCCCCCCACCCCCGCCGAACAGCACCGCCTCGGGGACATTTATCTGTTTGACGTAGACACCTCCAGCCCAAAAACTAGGTGTTCAACACTTGACACCACTTAAAAGGAGACCCACACCTATGATGGGTCCCCCACCATTCTCCATAACTTACGGCATCGCTACCACCTTCAAGCACCCCAAATCGCCCAAGACTGCAGTGACGAGCCACTCGAAAACCTAAATAGCGAACAAAGAAACACACAAACCAAATTAACAACAAGAGAGAAAAACGCAACAAAAGTTCTATATGTGCGGGTGGGCGGGAAATACCTTCTCCTGGTCCAATTTTTCTGCAACTGGACTCTTCCCAACTCCTCCCAGGATCCCCACCTTTGGAAATCCCACCCTCTCCCACTGCCTCCAATCAGGTAAGCGACCCCTCCCTCCCTATTCGCTTTTCCTTTTCTATTAACTCTTCCTATGCTTGTCTCCCCTTCTCCCCCTGTCATGCTGTCTCTCCGCACAATTCCCTTTCTTCCTTGTGCTCCGTGCCTTTCTTTCAGCGCTTCGCCGATCCTCACATTTCTACATTTCAGAAGATACGAGAGATTAAAAGGACATTATTACCCACAATATGATGTAAGAAATATATGCAATTGTCAGAATGTATACAATTAGCAGCGGTAGTTTCAAATGTCACTCAATCACTTCCTAGGAGTTAAAGGAGAACTACGGGGTCAGTGTTTTTCCCCATAGTTCTCCTTAGGGTAACGGGGTGACACAAACTAGCGTCCTCCTGTCACCCTAAGCTCATTATATAGGGAGCTAGAGCTCGCGGTATACTGAGACGCCGGGGCGGATCCCGACGTAGATGACGGGATCCGCCCAGCTGAGCCAACTGAATACATGACACAACATCTGTCTCTGCGGTACCCAGGCTGGCGTAGCTGCTGCATACTATGAAGGGCATCATTTCCTTTGACCCCCCCGAGGAAGATCATCAGGAACGTCCTTTTGGACAGACATCACAGGCAGCTTTGGCCATCTTTAGCTTATAATGTGCTGAGCTGCAGGCTGAGGAAATCACATGAGTAATCTTTTGGACAAACAATACTTTCGTTGCTTGCTCTGACGGAATTTATCTTTCAATCAGTTGCGCAATCAGGATGCGTGACACAAAGGTTTGTTTTTATTAAGGAGATCCACTCAGTGATTTTGCTATTTAAAATGACCATTTAAAATAAATCCAAGGCCATAAAAAAAAACACTTCTGTGACCTTTCGTGAGGTTTTTTTTTATTCTCGGCACATTTTGGTGTTGTGGCTTTTATTAACTAGATTAGTCTTTTCTCTAACGGGTTTCTGTGGAATTCTAGGGTTCCTCCAGAGGCTGGTAAAGGTTCCTTGGGCTGTAACTGATTGATCTCCTGCCTGATGGTGCTTGCATGGAATGGCAGAGCTTATGGTATACATTGATGTAAGGGGGCAATGCCCTGACCACCGATGGAAGGTGCATTCTTCCCACTGACCACCCATGTAATAGGGAATTCTTTCCACTGACCACGAGGGTGAGGAGAACTTTCTCCCACCTACCACCAAGGTCAAAACTCCCTTCATTACTGACCAACCCAATGTAAAGGGTTTATTCTTCACTGACCACCACTGCAAGGGGGTTCTTTTTTTTTTTTATAGAAACCACCAGTGTAAGGGGACTTGTCTAGTACTTACCACTAATGCAAAGGGGTTCTCCTTCACTGACCACCAATGTAGGCGGTGCCTTCTCCTAATAACACCAATGTAAAGGGGTTCTTCTTCACTGACCACCAATTTAAGTATGCCCTTCTCTTACTGACCGCCAATGTACAGGGTTCTTTCTTCAAAGACCACCATTGCAAGGGGGACTTCCTCCTAATGACCACCAATGCAAGGGGCTCCTTCTTCACGGACCACCATTGTAAGGGGACCTTCTCCTAATGACCACCATTGTAAGGGGACCTTCTCCTAATGACCACCATTGTAAGCGGACCTTCTCCTAATGACCACCATTGTAAGGAGTTCCTTGTTTACCGACCACCGGTGTAAGGGGGACCTTCACCTAATAACTACCATTGTAAAGGGTTCCTCCTTCACTGCCCACCAGCATAAGGGGTAAGGGGAACCTTCCCCTACTGATCACCAATATAGAGGAGCATTAAACCAATATAGAGAGACCAGTCACCCTGCACAAGGAGAGAGGGCAGCAGTGACCGGTCTTTATTACAGGAGGGGGCCGGAGACAAGACCAGTCACCCCGCACAAGGAGAGAGGGGAGCAGTGACCGGTCTTTATTACAGGAGGGGGGCGGAGACAAGACCAGTCACGCTGCACAAGGAGAGAGGGCAGCAGTGACCGGTCTTTAGACCAGGAGGGGGGCGGAGACAAGACCAGTCACCCTGCACAAGGAGAGAGGGCAGCAGTGACCGGTCTTTATTACAGGAAGCTCCAAGTCTCACAGATCTGGAAGAAATACACATGTATGAGGACAATATCGGCTCATCCCGGAGTTCAGCTTTAAGTGACCTCCTGTTTTCAATCTTTTTTTCCTTTTTTTGATCTCTATAAACCTCCATTAAAAAGAAATGGACATTTTATACATAAAAAAGAGAGACACTTTCTAGCCGTGCTGGTCTCAGTCAGCGTGTATATATATATAGTGTGAAAGCGCGGAATGCCAGAATGTGATATACGAGAATCCGCTGTCAGATTATACTGCCATATACATGTTTGGAGCAGATGGGTCCCATATGATATTGTCTAAACCGGTGACCTTGGGGGAAAAACATTATCTTCGGCGGTCATGTGCAACAACATTTTTCAATAAAGGGCACCATCCGCTCCCTCTCAGCTGGGGATCCTAGATCCGGGAACAGAGCAGAGATAGATATCACATATGTAACATCCGTGTCCATTCCAGTTTGTCCTCCATCTTGGGATCATGGGTCAAAAACGGGATGGACAGATCCATGTGAAAGGGGCATTACCCCCTAGTGTGCCCTCCTCCAGATATGAGACGTACTACATACTTACATACACTATATTGCCATTAGTATTGGGACGCCTTTACACGCACGTGAACTTTAATGGCATCCCAGTCTTAGTCCGTAGGGTTAGTCACTCATTTGCCTTGTGGGTAACATGAAACTTCCAGGGTAGGTTTGGGAAGCTGAGGACTAGAAAGTCCTGGAGCAAAAGGCAAAAGAATAGGCGAAAGGACGGCATGACAGGGTGGGCAGGCAGTCAGGTAGAGAAAGGGTTAAGTTAGCCTAAGGAAGGTGCTCGGGTGTCACTTACCGTGATTGGCTGGGTCAAGTGGTCCAGGAGGAGCATCCAGGGTGGTTAGAGCAGGAGGAGGGGTGATCCAGGCAGTTGGGAGTCAGCACAAGGTCAGTTCACTTCCCGCCCTCCCTCCCTAACGTTTTTTTTTGTTTTGTTTTTTTTTTTGTTTGTTTGTTTACTGCTTGTTTTAATTCACTTGCTTGTCTTTCAGAGGCTGGATCTCGGTGGCGTTGGTTAGGTCTGCGCATGGCGGGCTACGGTGGCTGTGGGCTGCGTTCCGTGGTGCGCGGCCCCGTTTGTTCTCTGGCGGGTTCAGCAGAGAGAGAGGTCAGAAATAGGTGTAGGAGGTCTCTGCTGTTACTTCCCAATGTTGTCCCTGAGTCGGTGGGTTGCGGCTAGGGGCCAGTGGTTTAAGGGGGTAAGCAGAGATCTTCGGTGGTTGAGTAAGTGGTGCCTGCGCAGACCTCACGCCAAAGAATAGGTTACAGAGAAATTGTTGTTTATGGTGATAATTAATGTTTGAACCGAAATTATATATTTAAAGATATTTTATAATAAACGGCTGCTACAGCCATTTTATATCCAACCTGGTGTGGTCCATTATTTAAGGTGGGCATGGGTCATGGAGGGGTTAAGGGTTGTAGTCAGCAGTGGGTGGTTGGGTCATAGGACGGCTGTGCCTTACCCTGTCATGGGTTGTGCAAAGTTTCAAGGCAATTGATTGAGGTTTAGGCACGTTATGGTACATTAAGCCATTTCCCCAATACACGATTGTATGCGCTTCCGGTGATTGGGTAACACTGTCTTGCCATGAACCCATCGACCGCCCATACCTCCCGTACATCTGATGCCGCTTGTTGCCGCGATGCGCGTCCAGCGGGGGTGCTGCGTCATGTGATGGAGGTTTTGTTTATCGCTTCGCGGATTAAGCGGTAGTCATCTGGGTTGAGAATTTTCTGCTCCCCCCCCCTTCCAGCCCCCAACCATTCCTCATGCACGAGGTCGGATGGCTAAACGAGGTCAGATGTGCCGCACGGCATTCATAAACCACCTTATGACTTTACAGGCAGTATAAGTATAACTCTGCGCGGCCGTCATCAGACTGACATGAGCGAGGTGGACAGCGCGGCTCCCTTACTGCACATAGACAAATGGAACAGCCCAGCCTCCATATCATCTACGACCCAGCCGGGGGGGAAATGCCCCCCTCCTTCCCAGGCGCAGCAAAGTCACGAGGCACCCGGGGGGCAATTCTTTCATTAGTCCCTCCCCCCCACCCCATCCACAAAAACAAACCATAGTGCAATCGTGACACACACAATCCATGCAATCTGCAGGATGGAGGACCACAGACTGAAAAAAGGGGGGTCCGGTAGCCTGCAATGTCGGCGGTTATCAGGGCCCCCTAAGTGGCGAAATGCTAGGGCACCGTCACTGCTGCAACCTCTATGGCCCTGGTAGTTCTGTCACTGCATAGAGGAGTACAAATCCCAGCAATACATTATACAGCAATGCAGAACACTATCATCTATAGAGGACTACAAATCCCAGCAATGCATTATACAGCAATGCAGAATACTATCATCTATAGAGGACTACAAATCCCAGCAATACATTATACAGCAATGCAGAATACTATCATCTATAGAGGACTACAAATCCCAGCAATACATTAAACAGCAATGCAGAACACCATCATCTATTGAGGATTGGTGCTGGGTCCCGTACCCTGGTCCACGGTGCCAGCTATGTGGTACAGAGCTCACCTGACCTCTCCCCCTGCAATCCTGATATTAGCCTTGGGCGGCTCTCTACTTCTCACTGTGCCACCTCTCTCCTCTCCCCCTCACCACTTCTGTGTCCACTGACCCCCCCTTCGAGCTCTTCCCCTTGACTATGCCCACTTGTCTCGCCACCTCTGTGTCCACTGAACCCCCCTCCAGCTCTCCCCCCGCCACTGTGCCCACCTCT
>NW_017307729.1:379409-408787 GCF_000935625.1 Nanorana parkeri
CCCACCTCTCTCACCACCTCTGTGTCCACTGAACCCCCCTTCCAGCTCTTCCCCTGCCACTGTGCCCACCTCTCTCACCACCTGTGTATCCACTGAACCTCCTCCAGCTCTTCCCCTGCCACTGTGCCCACCTCACTCACCACCTCTGTCTCCACTGAACCCCCTCCAGCTCTTCCCCTGCCACTGTGCCAACCTGTCTCACCACCTCTGTATCCACTGTGGCCACCTCTCTCATCACCTCTGTGTCCACTGAACACCCCTCCAGCTCTTCCCCTGCCACTGTGCCCGCCTCTCTCACCACCTCTGTATCCACTGAACCCCCTCCAGCTCTTCCCCTGGCACTATGCCCACTTGTCTCACCACCTCTGTATCCACTGAACCCCCTCCAGCTCTTCCCCTGCCACTATGCCCACTTGTCTCCCCACCTCTGTATCCACTGAACCCCCCCTTCCAGCTCTTCCCCTGGTACTATGCACACCTCTCTCACCACCTCTGTATCCACTGAACCCCCTCCAGCTCTTCCCCTGCCACTATGCCCACTTGTCTCACCACCTCTGTATCCACTGAACCCCCCTCCAGCTCTTCCCCTGGCACTATGCCCACCTCTCTCACCACCTCTGTATCCACTGAACCCCCCTCCAGCTCTTCCCCTGCCACTGTGCCCAGTGGTTTTTAGAAACAAAGCTCACTGTCATGGCCGAGCGGTGAGGAGAGCATAAGATGCAGGCCGCCTCGAGGCCGAGCTGTGTCGGTCGCCTGGTGCCCTTGTTGCCACGGCGCCCTGTGCGGCCGCACAGCTCGGACATCCCAAAGGCCGGCCCTGTGTGCTGGTAACATATTTCACTACCCTTGTGGATAGGTCACATCAGATCAGTAGCTCTGAAAGCATTGAGGGCAACCAGCATTTCTACAAGGAGCTCCGAAATGGAAGCCTACACATTTCTGGAGGTGCAGGTTTCCTGTTACAAGCCATCAAAAGTCTCAGTTTTAGGTCCTCCCACCAGAAATGCTACCCTGATATTTGGCCACGCAGAGTACAAGCCTTCTTACCAGCTAAGTAGAGTGTCTTCAGTCCTAGGTCAGTCATGAGTGGGAGGTAGGTCATCTTTGTGTTCCCGCAGGCGATGGTAAATTCGGAGAGGAGGCAGCCGCTAGGGAGGGAAGGGATGTGATGCGGGGTGGGTGGAGTTACACTTAGAACAGTCGGCAGAGAAGGCAATGGGTTGGCTTCCACCGGCTTCTTAGTTTTATCCTCTTGGAGAATCTTTGGCTTCTGCGTGCCTGCGGGTTGTGCCGTTCCACTGCTTACCGCTTTGTGCTTTTTCTTCTCTGGTGAGACACAGAACATGAGCCATTCCTTATTCTCTTCATAAATATAACAATTCATAAATGACCTAGAAGAAGTATGTTAAAGATCAGTGTAGCCCCCATCACCTTCTGTGAGGTGGCTTCTAGACATTTAGTGATAGCCGGGGCTGTAGTCAGCCTGGCTGGACCTAGTCGGGCCCCACTGTGCCCCGGGCCACAAAGCGTCCGCCTGGGTCGCTATGGTGATTGTTACGCCACTGGACAGAAGACAAATAACTGGGTTTCTCTCATCCAGTGGTGCATGCTGGGATAGGGTACATGCCATGTACTCAGACTTGTCGGGACCAGCCATGGACTAGCACAGGACTGGGTGCTGTCCAGCCTCCCCACAGGCTAGCCTGAGGCCTGGGGGTGGACAGAGGCTGGCGTGTGGAAAGTGTTTCCATGGGCCTCAAGTATGGTGGAGGCCTGTGCTGTTGCTAGAGGCCAGAGGAGGAGAACCAGGAAGATGGATGGCTGCTGAAGGTCCCCAGAATCTAGAAGACCTCAGGAGCATGGCCGGTGTCTCACCTACTGAGGATTTGTGCTCATCCCTGCTCATCTGTTACTTCAATGACTATTCGCTGTATCACAAGTGGATCTACACTGAGATGCTGAGGATGTCTGGTGAGTCTCAAGTCTATGTCTGTACTACCCTGGATGTCTAGGATCACTTTTGTGGGCACTAGAAGAGGGCGGCTAAATGCTAATGGGGCAGCTGAAGGCTAAAACCCCTAGACAGACTAGTGATGTCCCGGGTTATTCTGGCGGCCACATAAGTCTACCCTGAATTTTAGGTTTGAGGGAGATGTGTGTTGGTGCCCACCAACTTACTTTACCTATGGATTCCTGGCTGCAAGAGAGCTGCACTTATTGCCCGTCTCCAGGCAAAACAGGAAATCTTCCCTCCCCTACGATCATTCACATGTCACAAAAACATTTCCTCATCCCCTTTGAACTCACCTGAATCTGCCGCCACCTGACTCTCCGCAACGCCTTTTCCCGGAAGTGAAGACTGGTTGTCCACTGCTGAGGTCCGGGCCCGCTGCCAACAAGTCTTGTTGACCCCTCTTGTTGTAACATTAACACACTACCACTGAGATCTTCAGGACCCTGTGAGGATCTCAGCCATGGACCCACTGGGAAGTGTCTACGTCACTAGGACAAATGGAAAAGACTACTTTTTCTAGTGAGGACACAGACAGTAGTATAAACCGGCTCTCTACTCTTCCGTACTCTTCCATATTCTATTGGCTATACATACACTTTAAGTTGCCTTCATATTCACATATGAAACAGCTTTTGCAACTGTGGTGGACCACCATTGGAAAGTTGCCGATTACTACCTTGCATTGGCCATACCTTCTTTTGGTTGTTCTTGTTCTGTGTTCTTCACCGGCTCAATGTCCAACCCTTTCTCTCCGATAGACTTCTTCTTTGGTTTTGGTATGGTGGCCCCTGTCTTTTGGAGGCTTGTCTCTTGTTTCTCAGGATCCAGTTCCTTCTTCTTTGTGACAGGTTTGGCCTTAGTGACGTCTTCTAGATCATTTGCTGCAGTTGTTTTCTTCAATTTTTGTGGCTTTACAGTGGTAGAGCTGTTGTGTCTTGTGGTATTAGGTCCTACAACTGGTGCGATAGGATCTTTGGCCTTTGTCGTCTTTGTATCCTTTCTTTGTTCTGTTGCTTTTCCTGGGATGGCCTTTGAGGTGATCACAACAAGTGTGGGCTTTGTGGTTTCTGAAAAAAATGTATATGGAATATATGAATAGAGCACAGTGGCCTCCACTTTCCTGGGATGGTTTTGATGCATTCTTAATATTTTATACATAAGTCCTGTAACCCCATGATATGTTTTGTTACTGATTTTAGCTTGGAAATGCCCTAAAATGGCTTTTTTTTATCTCTGTGAAAATTCTGCTTTCTGCCCTCACACTCCAGTGCTCTGTGCTGGCACAGCTGAGTATTAGCCACACCCCTAAGCACAAGTGTTCTCCACAACTGCATTGAAAATGGAGGTTGTTAGTACAATGTCTACCCTGAATACTTATTTCTGTGACTTTAATTGGATTTTTTATAGGTAGCCTACGCCCCCTCCCTTCTTAAAATGTAGTTTTGCACCCCAGAACAAAGCCCAAGGGCATAAAACCCCAAGTCCCACCCAAAACCAAAGTCACTCTGTAATTCAGCAAGCAGTGGGGAAAGAGACTCAAAGCACACTGGGAATCCAGGAAGTTGTTGGAAGTGATGGGCAGAGGACGGCATCACAGATAAAAGGGATTTTTTTCGAGTAAGCTTTGATTGCATTATCAGAGACTACTCCAGTATGATTTCCTATTACAATGCTGATCACAGGAGAGGATATGCCGGGACTTTACATCTCCTTTAAGGAGCAAATGGGAACTTATCCCTCTTGGAAGCCCTCCTATGTACCAACTCCTTATTTCCATCAACCAACAGAACAGGAACTCCCACTCCAAGTCTGAATGAAGCTAGCCCATAGCAACACAATAGACAGAAATACACTATATTGCCAAAAGTATTGGGACGCCTTTACACGCACATGAACTTTAATGTCATCCCAGTCTTAGTCCGTAGGGTTCAGTATTGGGTTGGCTCCGCCCTCTAATGTCATCCCAGTCTTAGTCCGTAAGGTTCAGTATTGGGTTGGCTCCGCCCTCTAATGGCATCCCAGTCTTAGTCCGTAGGGTTCAGTATTGGGTTGGCTCCGCCCTTTGCCACTATAACAGCTCCGCCTCTTCTGGGAAGGCGTCCACATTGTTTAGGAGTGTGTCTATGGGAATGTTGGACCATTTGTGAGGTCAGGTACTGATGTTGGGGGAGGGGCTCGCAGTGTCCGCTCTAATTCATCCCAAAGGTGTTCTATGGGGTTGAGGTCAGGACTCTGTGCAGGAGGTCAAGTTCCTCCACCCCAGTGGTGGAACTACCAGGGTCGCAGAGGTCGCGACCGGGCCCTGGAGTTCCGCCACTTGGAGGGGGCCCAGGACAGGAGGAAGGGGCCCCTGGTAACCGCTGATAATTAGATCAGAATCATGGCTAAAACCTGTAAACTAAGGAGGGCAATATCATTTTCTTTTTCATTTTCCATATAAAACATACAAAAACCCATACCTGGCTTCATGCAGACGGGGCAGCATCCGCCTGGGGGTATCTGCAACCTTCCAGAGGGGCACGTTACATCCTCGCAGTCAACTGGTTCACATACCTGCTTCCCTTGCGTACAAATGCATATGGTACATTGGCGAGGAGACCAGGCTGCTCCTTCATACATGATCATCCCATTCACCAGGCACTGTCCTCTTCCTGGAAGATAATTACTTTTTAGATATGTGCATTAACATCTAAGGCCTTGTGGGAAATCCGGGCCTGACTCTGCTGCAGTTCTGTAACACTTCCAGGTCTCCTCTCCATTCTGTGAATGGACAGTGAAAGAATAAGCAGCACGATGATAAGTGCATCCATCTGTCGCCGTGCTCTCCCCTACTCTCAGCATGTTCCTTGTTAGTACATAATCACTGCAGCACATCTGACTGGCTTCCTTGTGCTAGGGATTACAATAGGCTGATAACAAGTCATATTTAGGGGCATACAATGCACACATTAAAAAAAAAAACCCCCACACATTAAGGATGTGTTCATGATTACAGAGATGCATTCCTTTATGTCTCTTGTCATTGCCTGTATAGTTCAGCCGGTAATCATGCCATAGTACCAACAGGAGGTGCTACAGGCAAATTTGCATTTGCTGCTTGTTTTGGAAAAATCCATTGAACTGTATACAAGTTCCAATCCCCATCCAAATCCTGCCGCCTTCACCTCCGTAACATCTCCAAAACATGCCCCTTCCTCACCAATGACACCGCAAAAAATCTCAAAGTATCATCCTAACCGTCCCCTCCGCTCTTCCCAAGACCTCCTGCTTTCCAGCCCCCTCATCAACTCCTCCCATGCTCGCCTCCAGGACTTCACTAGAGTGTCTCCCATCCTCTGGAACTCTCTACTCCCAACCTGTCCGTCTATCTCCCACACTGACTGCCTATCCCTTAAGACTCATCTCTTCAGGGAAGCCGATCCCACCTCAACCTAACCGCTCGACCATCACGTTCTCAAACAATTCATCCCCACACAGCTCCCTCCTCATGTATCAGTTTTAGATTGTAAGCCCTCAGGGGCGGGGCCCTCCTCACCATCTTGTCTTGAATTGTATTGTGATTGTAATGTCTTCCTTATATTGTACAGCGCTGCGCACACTGTTGGAGCTCTATAAATCCTGTATAATAATAAGTAGGAACCCCTCTACTAATACACACAAACAAACCAGTTACTTTCCTAAAACCTTCTGGTGATCATTATAGTTACGTATTTAAAAATAAAACGCCTTACCTGCAACTAAAGGACTTTCAATGGCTGGCACCACAGCTTTCCTCTGCCTGCTAGAAGTTTCCTTCAGGACCTTCTGAGCTGGAGGAGAATGTCCGGCCTCCACATGTTTGGAGTTGCTCGCCTTTTGGCCGGCTCGTTGCACTCCTGCAATACCGTTCCCTTGAGGTTTTTGGGCCCGTCCAGCGCACCCCAGAAGGGTCATCATCAAAGCAACGAGGAGCAGCTTCATTATGAGCAAGGTTGTTCTAGTTCCCAGGCTCGGCTCTTGTTATGTTCTCCTCCAACCCGCAAAGCAACTGTGAAAAATTTCTCAAGGCTCGACCTCAAACTTTTCCAAGATGAATGCTCCCAGGAGAGCTCAACTCCTTTCACGTTCCCCTTCCAGCGAATGTATTTTCTGTCCAAACAAACACTTCCATCGGGTTGCGATTCCCCTTCAGGTTTGGGTAGAAGAAGAGCCTGGTATATTTTTCCCCTTCACCTTACGAGCATTGGTCGAGCTAGCGCTGTATCTAGCAGAGGTTCATGAGAGATTTGGAATAACAGCGGAGGCGGTCAAGGCTTTGAATATAAAGTTTCACAGCGGCATCTCCCAGCTAAGGTTTGCGGCCTAGTCTCCATGAATGGGGCCTCTGTTTTGTTCATAAGCAACGTGCAGAAGAGGGGGGAGAAAGAGGAATTAGGCTCGGGCTAATACACAGCAAACCCTTTTTCTGCTATTTCCTGCGCAGAGCTGCAGTGTAGACAGAGTTTTGGGAGTATATAGAAAATATGACACATTGCAAGTTCACCAGCAAAAGCCCGTTATGCACCAACATTTTATGGACGCCTATACCCTCGCCTTTTGAAGACATCTGGTCCAATTACTTAAGACAACCTAAATATTCTGGAAGCCCTTGTTAAACGACGTAGGGGATTTCTAAGAACCTTCCTATGTATTTATTCAGGTATCCCTCCATTCATAAGTAGAATTTCTGTCTCGGGTTTTGACTTATACGACCTGTCAACAAGGTGTAAACCCCCAGCGCATACATTTTAGGCAAGGCTTAGGAGTGTGAGCGTATCTTAATTGCCTGAAAAGCTTTAGTCCCACCAAGGGGAATATAGATAAAATGTTGTACTAAAGTGCAGTATATCTAAAGCCAAAACCTTTATTTGGGAGGGGGGTTTGGATAATTGTTTCCCTTTTTTGGCATCTTTGGTCAATGTCCTGTTGCATACCTCCCAACTTCCTAAGATGAGAAAGAGGGACAACTGCCCGCTCAATGTATTTAGGCAATGGGCATACCCCTGCCACACCCCCAGATCTGGAGACCATTAGGAATGTATGATTGGTTAGAAAGAGGGACACCTTCCTGCACAGTGTATTTAGGCCATGGACATACCCCTGCCCTTACTTCCAGATTTGGAGACCATTAGATATTTATGATTGGTTAGAAAGAGGGACACCTTCCCGCACAGTGTATTTAGGCAATGGACATACCCCTGCCACACCCCCAGTTCTGGAGACCATTAGGAATTTATGATTGATTAGAAAGAAGGGACACCTTCCCGCTCAATGTATTTAGGCAATGGACATACCCCTGCGACACCCCCAGTTCTGGAGACCATTAGGAATTTATAATTGGTTAGAAAGAGGGACACCTTCCCGCACAGTGTATTTAGGCAATGGCCATACCCCTGCCACACTTCCAGATTTGGAGACCATTAGGAATTTATAATTGGTTAGAAAGAGGGACACCTTCCCGCACAGTGTATTTAGGCAATGGCCATACCCCTGCCACACTTCCAGATTTGGAGACCATTAGGAATTTATAATTGGTTAGAAAGAGGGACACCTTCCCGCACAGTGTATTTAGGCAATGGCCATACCCCTGCCACACTTCCAGATTTGGAGACCATTAGGAATTTATAATTGGTTAGAAAGAGGGACACCTTCCCGCACAGTGTATTTAGGCAATGGCCATACCCCTGCCACACTTCCAGATTTGGAGACCATTAGGAATTTATAATTGGTTAGAAAGAGGGACACCTTCCCGCACAGTGTATTTAGGCAATGGCCATACCCCTGCCACACTTCCAGATTTGGAGACCATTAGGAATTTATAATTGGTTAGAAAGAGGGACACCTTCCCGCACAGTGTATTTAGGCAATGGCCATACCCCTGCCACACTTCCAGATTTGGAGACCATTAGGAATTTATAATTGGTTAGAAAGAGGGACACCTTCCCGCACAATGTTTTTAGGCAATGGACATACCCCTGCGACACCCCCAGATTTGGAGACCATTAGGAATTTATGATTGGTTAGAAAGAGGGACACCTTCCCGCACAGTGTATTTAGGCAATGGACATACCCCTGCCACACTTCCAGATTTGGAGACCATTAGGAATTTATAATTGGTTAGAAAGAGGGACACCTTCCCGCACAGTGTACAAGATCATTAAGAGATCAGATGAAGGTTTTAGTAAAGAATAAGAACCTTTTCATAGATCTCTGTACATCAGACCAAAAAGAAGGACAGCTGAGGAGACAAGAGAGAAAGAGGGACATGATTCCAAATGAGGGACAGTCCACCCAAATTGAGCATCTTCAACCTATGGCAGAAGTGATAAAATCGATATCTATGTAACTGTGATAAGGCAACATACTGTATACCTCGTGGAAAAACCAGACAGCGAGAAGCTTTGTGTTAGTAGAACAAAGCAGACATAACAGGCTTGCTGAGAAGGGATACTGATTGACCTTTTGATGAAGGAATGCCTTAGGGTCCTTAGCGCATTGACCACTATCACTAGTTGTGAGGACCCAGCTGTTGTGCTGGCCATACCTTAGGGGCAGATTTATAAATCTTCATTCCAGCCCTACACTGGGCAAATCAAGTGTGATGGTGGGTCTGGTACACTAATAGGGGAAGATGATTGTCCTTCATTGATTCAAGGCACCCCAAACAAAGCACATTCTACTTGGACAGGGAGGGCATTACTGGCAGGATCACGGGTCAAAATGAGAGAAGAAAACTAATACACCCACCACATCTACGGACCGGTAACCCGCAATATATTACATTTGTGTTCTTGGGTTTAGATACACTTTAATTCTCATAGTGCAACACTGAAACACGAGAGAGAATCTGGTTGGACACCGCGGCCAACATACCGCCTAAGACATGTTTTCCAGTCTACAAATTGTTTGTTTCCACAAATGTGCTTCATTGGGCACATCCTAAAATCACAATTCACGAGAACATCTGTCTCCTACAGGGGAAATAACAAAAGTCCTTCTTTTCAAACAAAAACAAGAGTCTCTGTTTATAGCAACCAACAACAGCATCTTCACAATGTTGAGGTCTGTAAATACTGGAGAAGACGTGTGCTGTCCGAAGGGAGCATTCCGAATTTTGTCCTGCGCGGTTCAACCGCATCTCCGACCTTAGGAACGCCATATACATTTCCAGCTGTGGTGGCCTTGTACTCTAACGTCTCCATTGTGGGTTCCTTCCTGCCCAACCTACCTCCGATCTCCCACATCGCTGCAGTATTGAATGGTAACCCAGATAGCAAGCAACAGAGCTGCAAGTTTAAAAATGACTCGCTAAACTATTGCCAGACTTGCCGAGCTTCACAATTTTGTTGCATAATTACAGCAAGTCTCCGGATCAACGTGCCAAGCAAATTTGCTACAAATGTATAAAGTGTCACCTAGAACTTGCGCTGCAAGTGTTCTGCAAGTCTACAACGTGCCGGGAATGTGCGCAGCAAGTTATCAAGAATTACAATGTAACCCGGACACAAGTTTGTGGCAAGTTATCCTTGCTATCTGGGAAGGATCCAATATCAGATTGGTTCCTCTGTATGCACTGCTCTCCAAGGTGCCCTCAATGACTTGAAATTCTTCTGAGAACGTGAAAAGATGTAATGGGTGCAGGGGCGTAACTAGAAATCACGGGGCCCCATAGCAAAATTTTGTATAGGGCCCTGTGATTTCTAGTTATGCCCACCTGAGATCCCACACAGCCCATCTGAGGGTGACCTTGCAGAGCCCACCATAGACTCTGCAGGGTCTCAGGTGGGCGGTCAAGCCCTCTCAGAGAACACGTCTCCTCTTCTCTAGAGTCCAGTGGCGGCGTGCGTTACACCACGGCATCCCACGCTTTGCATTGCACTTGATGATGTGCGGCTTGGATGCAGCTGCTCGGCCATGGAAACCCATTCCATGAAGCTCTCTACGCACTGTTGTTGTGCCAATCTGAAGGCCGCATGGAGTTTGGAGGTCTGTAGCTATTGACTCTGCAGACAGTTGGCGACTTCTGCGCACTGTGCGCTCCAGCATGCGCTGACCCCGCTCTGTCCTGTGACGTGGCCGACCACTTCCTGGCTGAGTTGCTGTTGTTCCCGGTTGCTTCCACTTTGTTATAATCCCAGTAACAGGCGACCGTGGAATATTTAGTAGCCAGGAAATGTCACGGAACACCTGAGTCCAATGATTTGGAGGGGGGTCCCAATACTTTTGGCAATATAGACAGACACGGAGAGACTGAGCGGAGGGGCTACATGCCTGGGGGGGAGGAATAGTCCCGGGAGAAAGGGTTAAAAATAAAATGGGAATAGCTGCTCTTACCTGATTGGACGTGGGAGTCAGGTGTCCAGGAGGATAAAATCCACGTCGCTCAGTCCGAGTGTTTATTGGGGTTTTAACAGAGGGACGGAAAATTGACGAATCCATCAGTCAAGTGTATATTATAACCGAGCACATGTCTGCAATCTGCCGGATTCTTCCTCCCATATCCTCATCTTCGCTGGAAAATGTTTCATTTTTTGCTAATGACAACAAGAGGGTGACGCCGCACTGCGCTCATGTGAAGAGATCATGTAAGAAGGAAACCACAGAATGAGTGGAAGGAGGGTCCGAGGGTTTCAGCAATGTCCTGCCATGCAGCCTCCAGATGTCCGCTCCCCAATAACTCGACATTCCCTGCACACATTGTCTGCTTTCATAACCGGCCTGGATCACCGTCAGCTGGAGCCGGGAACATCGCCATCTAAAGAGTCAATTCATCTGTCTCTCCATGGAAATCTGGGATGTATTCTATGCACTTATACCAACTTTTATACTTTGTCAAAGGGAGGGAGGGGGGGGGCTCCTGATGTAAAGGGGTGCTGCTGATGTGAAGGGGTGCCGCTGATGTGAAGGGGTGCCGCTGATGTGAAGTGGGACCCTGATGTGAAGGGGGCCCCCGATGTGAAGGGGGTACTGTGATGTGAAGGGGTACAGTGATCTGAAGGGGGGCTCCTGATGTTAAGGATGGACACTTATATGAGGGGGGCATGATGTGTACTGGGCTGCTGAGGTGAATAGGGGACCCTGATGTGAAGAGGGAATGCTGATGTAAAGTGGGGGACACTGATGTGAAAAGGGGGCTTCTTATATGAAGATGGGCTCCTCATGTCAAGGGGGCTGCTGATGTGAACCACCCATGTCTCCTACCACCTTCTTCGATTCCAGCATTGCAGCTTCAATCAGCCTCTTCAGGTTCCTTCCCCCGGTCCCTACGTGACTACACAGAATTCAGCAGTGATGTAGTGGCCACTGGATGGAAACACATCATGCGGAAGGGGACACAGGCATCTGACACTCCTGGAGGCTGCAGCATTGGAATGAAGGGTAGATAGGAGACAGATCGTTGGAGAGGTGAGTATATCACCTTTTCTATTGCCGGTGTTCTATCGAATCCTCCAACTCCTCGAGATCTCCAACCATCTGACTTCCGGTTTACTTAGAAGTAAGAGGTATGGGCGAGGAGGCTGTACTGCACGTGCGCCACCCGGGGCAATTCCCTGTACACATACTACACAGCAATAAAGTTTTAAAATGAACAAGGGTCAGACTAATCCAGCACGTTATTCATCTGAGTTGTCCTACTCAATATGGCCACAAGCGATGGACATATTGAGTGGGGCAACTCAGATTAATAACGTGCTGGATTAGTCTGAACCCAGTTTATTTTAATACTTTATTGCTGTGTAGTATGTGTACAGGGAATTGCCCCGGGTGGCGCACGTGCAGTACAGCCTCCTCGCCCAAACCTCTTACTTCTAAGTAAACCGGAAGTCAGATGGTTGGAGAACTCGATGAGTTGGAGTTTCCGATAGAACAGCGGGAGCGTTATGCTACTTTTTTGAACGACCTGACCAGGTCGCTTTAAAAGTAGAAAAACCCAAGAGCTCAGAAGAACGTTCCTTTAAGTTTACAAAGTTTGCATTTGAGATGATTGCACCACCGCCTGTTCCTACAGCGCAATCAGTATAGCAATCATCTAAACCTGGTTTGGTCAAACTGCACGCAATCCTGGTCTTATTTTTGCCGTGTAGTTGCCTTTTTTGTGCCTCTGAGCCGCAGTATGCTTACTACGGAACCTACGATCCTCACGTTTTCCAAGGGAATGTCTCTTCTTGTCTTTCCTGTCTAGTCACTGTATCCTCTTCTAGCAGAATACCAGCTGTAGTAGTATAATCTATATAAACACTGCTCAATAGACTAAGCAGCTCAATTCAGGAAATTACTCAACACTCCCTTGAAGTAACGCCTTCCTCACAAGGTGTATGTGACTTCCTGAGACCCTTCTACAGCTTCCTAATGTCCCCTGGACACCACAGCTTTGTTACTTCCTGGGACCACGCAGTAGGCTTCTAATGCAACTTTTTACCCCCACAGCTTTGTTACTTCCTGTGACTCCTCAGAAGTTTCCTAATGTCACCTGGACACCACAGCTTTGTTACTTCCTGTGACTCCTCTCAGAAGTTTCCTAATGTCCCCTGGACACCACAGCTTTGTTACTTCCTGTGACTCCTCAGAAGTTTCCTAATGTCCTCTGGGCTGCACAGCTTTTGTTACTCCTTGTGACTCCCCAGCAGGTTCCTAGTGTCCCCTTGATCCCTTTTGGGCAGCTTTTGTTAATTCTAGTTACTTCTCTGCGGGTTTATAATGTCCCCTGGACACCACAGCTTTGTTACTTCTGGGGACCACGCAGCAGGTTTCTAATGTCACTTTTGACCCCACGGCTTTGTTACTTCCAGTGACTCCTCAGAAGGTTCTTAATGTCCTCTGAGCTGCACAGCTTTTGTTACTTCCTGTGATGGCTCTTCAGATTCCTAATGTCCTCTTGACCACCCCCCAACCTGGCTTTTCTTACTCCTTGTGATGCTTCTGCAGGTTCCTAATGTCCTCTGGACCCCACAGCTTTGTTGCGTCCTGAGACCGTTCAGCATTTCCCTAATGTCCTCTTGACTCCTTGGCTTTTATTTCTCCTTGTGATGTCTCTACAGGTTCCTAATGTCCTCGGGACCTCGCAGCTTCTGTTTCTTCCTGTGACTCCACAGAAGGTACCTAATGTCACCTGGACCCCAAAACATTTGTCAATCCTTGTGACTTCTCTGCACTTTCCTAATGTCCCCTGGATCCCTTTTTGGCAGCTTTTGTTAATTCTAGTGACTTCTCTGTGGGTTTATAATGTCCCCTGGGCTGCACAGATTTTGTTACTCCTTGTGATGTCTCTGCAGGTTCCTAATGTCCACTGGACCTCACAGTTTTTGTTTCTCCCTGTGACTTCTTAGCAGGTTCCCAATGTCCCCTAGATACCACAGTTTTTGTTACATCTTATGACTCCTCAGATGGTTCTTCATGTCCTCTGGACCCAACAGTTTTTTTTTTTTACTTCCCTTGGACTCCTCTGCTGGTTCCTAGTGTCCCCTTGACCCCACAGCTTTTGTTGCCCTCTGTGACCCCTCAGCAGATTCAATTGTCAGCCATTGATCACAACTATTTATTGATCAGCAGTGTCCAGGGCCCTCTTCTGCTATTAGTTCATGGTTCTTGAAGCGGCCATAAGCTTATAGCCTAAGAGAATGCATAGGACCTAATGGTTACTTATGTTTGTAGAAGCGTCTGCATACCGAGGTGCGTGATTCTATACACCTGTGGCCATGGAGGGGATTCAAACACCTGAATCCAATGATTTGGAGGGATGTCACTTTTATTAGGAATACAACCAGAAGTCCAAAGGTAGTTAAAGACAGACCCGGAGAGACTGAGCGGAGGGGCTACATGACTGGGGGGGAGGAATAGTCCCGGGAGAAATAGTTAAAAGAAAATGGGAATAGCTGCTCTTACCTGATTGGACGTGGGAGTCAGGTGTCCGGGAGGAGCCGCATGGGAAGGAACTGCGAGGGCTGAGGGACGTCCTCTTTCTGAAAATCGACGAAGGAAGCAGGTTGTCCCACCTTCCCTCCCTTAATGTTGTGATTATGGGGGTTTTCGGGGGTTCTTTTGTCACGGCAGCTTGGAGGGTTAAGGGGTCTTTGGGGGGTCTACAAAATCGGAGTTGATTACAAAAATGGGGGGCCCTCAGCTGGTATGGGTGCTTCCCCCTGTTGGTGTCCGGATTTGTTGGTGTCCGGATAAGTGTCCTCGAGCTGGTTGTGGTGCAGCTGGGGACACGGGCGGAGTGTTAGAGGCCTTTTTGGGCTGTTGGGCACCCAAAGACCCCTTCTCAGGTCAACCAACGTTTACAGTATTATTATTTGGTTTATTACTTTTGGTTATTGGTAAAGTTGTTTGGGTTTAATAAAAGGGCCGCTGTGGCCGTTAAAATCCACGCCGCGCAGTCCGTGCGTTTATTGGGGTTTTGAACGAAGGGACGAAAATTGACGAATCCATCAGTCCTGTACCTATAAGACACACACTTCTCAAGTGTCCCTATAGTTGGGGAGCTACTCCCAATTTTCCCAATGAAATGGTGGAGATACCAAATAACTTACATATTGCCCATATTCAGCACTTCTGCTCTCTTTCCTTGTGCAGGGTGACTGGTCCTCTCTCATCCTTTAGTGGGTGGGGCCATTTGGGTCCCTCCCACAGCTCTACTCTCCGCACAGGCTCTGTACAGCACAGTGGTGATGTCACTGCTACTTTAAATAGTAATATCTGGGTTTACAAAGGAATTTAATGCACACAAATTGGATTTATATCTGTTACATTGAAATGAAAGGGTGTCCGTCACCTTTAATTGATCGCTCAATACCTCCATTAGTGTCTTGGGTATCACAACCCTTTATAATACACAGCAAGGACCCATAAACACTATGGAAAACGTTTCCTGTGCCCAGACTGTCCACACTTACAGGAAATCTGTCCCTGCACACTGCTGTTGGTTTTCCCCGATTGCCAAGTCCTTCTGGCACCGCGGATTACAATATGACGGTGTTATTTAGAAGAGCAATCAGTGGACGCTCGCTGTTCCCAGAAATGACTTAGTGACTTGGCAAATGTATCTGGTAATTGTATAGCATCTGTGTCATGTTTCTGCTACATTTTTCAGCCATATATTGAGGCCCCATTTGCGTATTCAAAGGGGACAGGAAAGGCGAGGGACACTTGAAGCCCCAGGCATAGGGATGGAAAGAGTACCAGGTCGTTGTTGGTCCCCCACGCTCCCATGGAAGGACTGAGCACGGCACTGGGAAACCATCACAACCAATGAAGTCATGTCTATCAAGTCCAGAATTGCTGCACCACTATTAAAAGGCGGCAGGATTTGGATTGGATTTGGATATTTACGTGCAGTTGCTGGGAGGGGAATGCCGTGGCCGCAGCTGATTGGGCCAACACTGACAGCTACCTTTCCGGGGGTCAGATGAACACGAGTTTGGGCTGAACCCAAGCTCATCCTGAAAGGTAGCCGTCATGGGGTGACCAGGAAGTGACTCTATTGCTTCTTCTCATGCAAGGAACTTGAGGAATTCTTCTGTCATCTGATCGGGTCGCCTAAAAAAAGAATATATAACCTTCCAGTGGGCTTTATTTCTGCAACCATTCCGCTCTCTTGCTGAGACATCTCCCAGCCAGTGACTCTTGTTATACACTTTTCATTTCACAGTTCTCAGAACAAGAAAATTAAATAAATACAAAACGTATGTTGTACCTCCAGGTCGAAAAAGAAGAAGAAAAACCCGAAAGTAAATCTAAAATAATTGTATTTTTTTTTTTTACTTTGTATTTTTTCCATTGGAGAGCGCCATGCCAGCGTTTTCATTTCTCCTTCTCCTTTCCTGTTTTTGTTAACCTGGGAATGCGCAATAATAAAAACCATCTTACTTTGTGTTTGCCTTCGGATTCGAATTGCAAAGTCTGCAGTCTGGTTCAAATTAAGAAATCATTTTCCCTGCAATAGTTTATGTCTTCATGTCCCACTCTTTTCTGCCTTCGCCATGCTGCCTTAGCCGAGGTCTGCGCGGTGGTAAGATTTAATAAATCAACTTGCAAAAGAAAAAGGCAGAGGCAGGGGCGTAACTAGAAATCACAGGGCCCCATAGCAAAAATTTGTATGAGGGCGGCCCGCACGGCATCTGGCCGGGCCCCACTGTGCGGCCGCCTGGGTGGCTATGGTGATTGTTACACCACTGGGCAGAGGCACCCTGGCCTCCTATGGCGTTTCTGAAACGTGTATGCAAACCCTAACAGTGAGCGTCTCTTATTTTGGTCCCTTCTGATCTATTAACCACTTGCTGACCGCGGTGTTACACCCCCTTCCCATCTAGGCCATTTTTTCAGCGTTCAGCGCTGCGGTAGTTTAACTGACTTTTATTCCGTCATGCAACGCTGTACTGAAATGAATTTTATACAATTTTTTGGGGACACATAGAGCTTTCTTTTGGTGGGATTTAATCACCACTGGGGGGGGTAATGTGTTTTTTACTTTATAACAGGGCCGTCTTTATCATCAGTTGCCTAGCAACTGATGATGCAGATGGGCGGGCGGGCTGGTCTAGGCACGCATGATAGGCTTTGATAAAAAAAAGGTCCCGATCTTCTGATCTCTGCTGCCTGTCTGCAAGGGGATCAGAGTCTGTTATTTAACCTGTGATCCCCGTGCTGCCCCCCCCTGATGTTACTTGCAGACAGGCAGCAGATCGGGAGATCAGGACTTTTGTCTGCTCTGCCAGCTGCCCTTTTTGCCCTGCGTTAAAGGCGGGCCTGCTTTATAAAAAAAAAGTACCAAAATACATACAAAAGGACATACAGAACCTTTCTCTTTCTCAAACTGACAACGCCAAGCACGGAAGCAGATCCATGTTTGCCTGGCCAGTTTGCATCCCTGGAATCCCTGCTAGGAGATACAGAACCCTTGGTCCCTTTCTGAAACTGACCACGCCAAGCATGGAAGCAGATCGATGTTGGCGTGGCCAGTTTGTGTCCCACAAATTCCTGCTAGGATATACGGAACCCTTTGGTCCCTTTCTCAAACTGACCACGCAAGACACAGAAGCAGATCCATGTTGGTGTGGTCAGTTTGCGGGCCTGGAATCCCTGCTAGGAGATACAGGACCCTTGCTCCCTTTCTGAAGCTGACCATGCCAAGCACGGAAGCAGGTCTGTGTGTAGCGTGGTCAGTTTGCATTCCTGGGATCCGTGCTAAGGCCCCGTTCACATTGAGCGATTTATCGCGCGGTAATTCCCGCGATATCGCGGCTATTTACCGCGCGATATCGCTCTCCAATGCCAGGCAATGGGGCAAAGGGTCGTGGGTCGTGCGTCGCTACAGCAAGACCCTTTTTGGAGCGGATTTTGCCGCGATTCCATTCTTTGCAATGCAAGCATTTGCGCGATATCGCGACAAACGCGCGATTTGCGAATCGCGCAGTGTGAATGGGGCCTAAGAGATACAGGACCCTTGGTCCCTTTTCTGAAGCTGACCACGCAAGACACAGAAGCAGATCCATGTTTGCGTGGCCAGTTTGCGTCCCTGGAATTCCTGCTAGGAGATACAGAACCCTTGGTCCCTTTCTGAAACTCACTCTGCAAGACACAGAAACAGATACGTGTTGGTGTGGTCAGTTTGCATCCATGGGATCGCTGCTAGGAGATACAGGACCCTGAAGCTGACATGCACGGAAGCAGGTCTGTGTGTAGCGTGGTCAGTTTGCATTCCTGGGATCCCTGCTAAGAGATACAGGACCCTTGGTCCCTTTTCTGAAGCTGACCATGCCAAGCACAGAACCAGAACATACAGGATGCCTGTACATGCATGGTGTGCCCATACCTCCCATAATTCATCTTGTGGCTATGCCCCACCCGGCCCTGCTGTGTTTTAGCTGCAGCCTTGTGGGAGCATGACTCAACCTTCCAAAAATCAGCACACAGACGGGCAATGTACTTCCCTTCTGTGCGTGACATCAGGCTATGCCCACCAGCTTGACGCACCAACAAGCCCTCCGCTATGGGGAATAGGGAGCTGAAGGAGGCTGAACGGTCACATGACTGCAGAATAAAAGCTAAGAAGCGGTCCATACTTATTTTGGGTGAAAAGTGCGAGCAATCTGAGTTAGAGATTTGCGTTTGCTGCCTTATTATTGACTTTTAAACCTCTTGTGCTCACAAATACTTTCATCTGCTTCCCGCCAATCTGTCGGTACTCCGGGTTCGCGCCATGCCTAATTCCTGGCAAACACACGTATTCCAAGAGCACCGTTCCGCTCTACAGTTACATGCAAGCCGTCTTAGACCAAAGCCTATAACACGCACTCGTGACGGGCTCAGTGACTGCTTGGCCATGCCAGGATCTTCTGGGTTGACACGCCTGTGTTGTCTGCAGACAAACAGAATAAAATGCTCCACCGCCGGTTTTACTGGCTGGCAAGAAGAGCTGTGTGGTCCATGTGCGCCAGGGAAGCACGCTAGGAAGACAGCTTGATGAGATCAGTGGGAGGTTACGGTGGAGCTGTTCCCCCCCAAAGTCAGGATCTTACTTCATATAAGACCTCAGACTTACCACACGCTCCAGGAAGGTAGACACTGGGCCAGATAAACCATACAGGGCACTGCACCATCTATATTTGAGGGCACAAATGTGTACGGCACTGTCACTGTGCAGGGAGTGATGTACGGAGCTATAGCAGCTAACTTACCACTTCTTCTACCTTCACCCCCGAGATCACCCGTTCAGGCAGCAGAGCAGCGAAGAGTTGACTGCTCCCATCTGGACACTAATCACAGGGAACCTACCTACTGCCTGCTCTCTCCATCCAGACACTCCATCCAGACACACTCCACTCCATCCAGACACACTCCACTCCATCCAGACACTCCATCCAGACACACTCCACTCCATCCAGACACTCCATCCAAACACACTCCACTCCATCCAGACACACTCCACTCCATCCAGACACTCCATCCAAACACACTCCACTCCATCCACACACACTCCACTCCATCCAGACACTGGACACTAACCCCCTCCACTCCATCCAGACCCACCCCACTCCATCCAGACACTCCATCCAAACACACTCCACTCCATCCAGACACACTCCACTCCATCCAGACACTCCATCCAAACACACTCCACTCCATCCAGACACACTCCACTCCATCCAGACACACTCCACTCCATCCGGACACGCCATCCAGACACACTGCACTCCATCCAGACACTCATCACAGGGAACCTACCTACTGCCTGCTCTCTTTGGTGGGGGTCCATCCAGACACTGCATCCAGATACACTGCACTCCATCCAGACACACTCCACTCCATCCAGCCAGACACACTGCACTACATCCAGACACTCATCATGTGGAACCTACCTGCTGCCTGCTCTCGCTGATGGGGGTCTATCCAGACATTCCATCCAGACACACTCCACACAATCCGGAGACTGTTTATGGGGAACCCACCTGCTGCCTGCTCTCTCTATTGAGGCTCCATCCAGACACTGCATCCAGACACTGCATCCAGACACTCCATCCAGACACTCATCACAGGGAACCTACCTACTGCCTGCTCTCTCTGGTGGGTGTCCATCCACACACTGCATCCAGATACACTGCACTCCATCCAGACACACTGCACTCCATCCAGACACTCCATCCAGACACTCCATCCAGACACACCATCCAGACACTCCATCCAGACACACTCCACACAATCCAGACACTTATCATGGGGAACCTACCTGCTGCCTGCTCTCTCTGGTGGGGGTCCATCCAGACACTGCATCCAGATACACTGCACTCCATCCAGACACACAGCACTCCATCCAGACACACTGCACTCCATCCAGACACTCCATCCAGACACACTCCACTCCATCCAGACACTCATCATGGGGAACCTGAGATAGACCGATGGAAGAGGGAGAAGGTAGTTTCTCCCGGCTCAGTCTCCCTTTGGTGTCTGTACAGAGGCTTATCAGAGACAGTCCAATGTGCAGATCCATACCGGATCAGACCAGGCACAGATCTGCGGCCCCTGCCAGCGCAGTGTCACAGCACAGATATTAGCTTATAGGGCACAGAAACTGCAGCATCTCTGCACACAGAAGGTTGTCACAGACGGCCTGAAGAGTAATTTATCAGGCCGGCTGCGAATCTCTGAGGTCCCGGGGCGGCCCAGCCAAAATAGTCCGGAGACGTGGCTCAAATGTTAGGGAAAAAAGCTGGCGCAGTGTGCGTGACGCCACTGGAGGTTAATGGACGTCAACATGACTGATGCTTTGTTTTCATGGATGAAGAATAATAACATTGTATACATACAAACACTAGGTTGAGTCATTGTCTGAAAGAGGTCCTCAGAGGTTAATGATAGAAGGGCCCCACTTTTGACATTTCTTAACCCACTGTTGATATAAAGAGGGCATGTGACCCGCCGCAAATGCGTGTTATAATTGTGAACGGACACCAGCTATAAACAGTCTTTTGCTACAATTGCATCCTGTAGCTTATTCTGTGTACACTACTACCCCAAAACAACTTTCCTATCACAGCCCAAAAATAATGGGTAGCAATGTCAACATGGCTTGGTTTGAAGTCAGTTAAAGCTGAACTTGGATATAAGCAAAAACGGTTTAAATACCAGGGACATGCGTGTTATTACTTCAATCGTGGGGGGTCTATTTATAAACCATTTGCGGGGCCATTCACAAGACTTGAGTCTGGGTCAGTCAGGAAACAAGTAGTGACCTGGTGAAGGCAAGTTGGTTGACTTGGCGGAGGCGAGATGGTTTTTTTTGATGAAACCTCATGCCCTGTAACCAGTGGCGTAACAATCACTATAGTGACCCAGGTGGCCGCTATGGGGCCCCGGGCACAGGGGGGCCCGGCCAGGGCCACCTGTGTTGCTATGGCATGTGGGGGTGCTGGCTGTCACAGACACAGCTCAGCAGCGGCCACGGCACATTTCCCCTCATAGCCGCTGCGGAGCTGTGTCAGTGACAGCCAGCCGCTGTGGCAGATGAGAGCAGTGTTCGGAAAGAAGGAGGAGGCGGGACCAGCCTAAGAGCAACCCCGCCTCCTCTTACATCACTGGCCAGCGACCTAAGAGCAGGTGGGGCCAGTGATGTAAGAGAAGGCGGGGCCCGTCAATAGCAGAGGAGGCGGGGCCCGGGGACCACGGAGGCGCCGACAGGTAAGAGATCACAGACCCTTCAGAGCCCACTATAGAGAGTCTATGGCGGGCTCTGCAGGGTCACTCTCCGCGTCGCATTGCGGCCGGAGGGCGTGGCCACGGTGCCATTCACTTCAATAGCCCACCACGCCCCCTCCTGCCCCACGAAAAAGTAAGCCGGCCGCAATGCCAGGCAGTGCGTTCTGGCCAGAATCGGGCTCGAAAGCAATGCAACTGGTGTGAACGGCACCTTACAGTGGTTCCAGGCTTGGTCAATCGGGGGTCTCGCTAAATACCATGACCCAAAATTGACCTGGGTCTTAGGTTACAGGGCATGAGGTTTCATCAAAAAACTCATCTCGCCACCGCCAAGTCAACCAACCAGGTCACTACTTGTTTCCTGACTGACCCAGACTCAAGTCTTGTGAATGGCCCTGCAAATGGTTTATAAATAGACCCCCCCAAGATTGAAGTAATAACACGCATGTCCCTGGTATTTAGACCGTCTTTGCTTATATCCAAGTTCAGCTTTAACTGACTTCAAACCAAGCCATGTTGACATTGCTACCCATATCTGCTCAGTTCACAGGAAGTGACAAGCACATAGGATATCTGGCAGGATCAACAGGTACTGTCTGTACTTGCTGAAAATGTCCTGAGCCTGAATAAAGAGAACTAATGCGGACGCCATATCTAAGGACCGGTCAGTGTTTTCCCCCATAGTTCTCCTCAGGGTCACAGGGGGCCACAAACTAGCGTCCTCCCGTCACCCAAAGCTCAGTATATAGGGAGCTACAGCCGAGACGCCGCAACCGGGACAGATCCCGACATTGCTGTCGAGATCCACCCAGCTGCGTGCTTGACAGGCAGCTCTGCCTATCTAGAGGCAGAGCCGGCTGTACCCGCCCCCTCCCCCTTCCGTTCCTCCAGTCAGCGCTGGCGGATCGGACAGGGGAGGGGGAGGGAATCCCTGCGGGGAGCCGTGACAGTGACAGTCACGGCTCTCTGCAGGGATATGATCGAGAAGTGAGCGAGCGACGGTATGCGTTCCCTCACTTCCCGATCTATTGAGCCGACTTGTGACAGTCTCATTGTCACAGGTCGGCTCAGATTATGAGGCTGAGTGAAAATCACCCCCCTCATAGTTCTCCTTTAATAATTAATTTATTCATAATTAATAAATCTGCTAAGCTACAATGAATTATATTTCCATTCTTAGGTTTAGTTATACTTTGTCACCATCAATATCGGCTCAGCAGGCTCCTGGGGTCATCTAGCGCCATCTAGAGGCGACAATCCGCCGACGCTGGTGTTTTACGCACTTTTTCCCTTTCCAGGCCAATGTCCAACGTACGTGCGTCCTCGCCGTTCCCCTTTGTTCAGAAGCGCGCCGTTAATGTTTTTGTTTATCCGGCTCGCTTTGACTCACGTTCCGCATCTCTTTGCCAAGCAGTCTAGACGTAGAGTCACGCCATAGCTATTCCACTTTAATTTCCCCGTGCGCCCCGCCGCGTACCTCCATTTCCTCAGCGACCAGCCGGAGAGATGAGACCCGGACGCAAGTGTTTGAAGTTGGCCTTACATCTGGGAACGTTGCAGCAGTCAGGAAAGGGTCTTCCTCAGCGTTCGGAGAGGCTTCCAATGACCCCAGAGCTCTTCTGGCCCATTTCCTCGTTCTGCAATGTCCACAGGTGGTCAGAGAGGGAACATTGGGCAATTCCAGGGCACAAATGTGCTGAGCATATGAGCTGTATGGCGGGACATGGACCCTGAAGGCGGCCTGTATTCAAAAAAGTGCATCTGAAAATACACAAAAAAAGAACACAAAAGGGTGCGTTATATTTGGTCCGTCTCCCGAAGAGACAGGGCCCTTCCCTGACCCCCCCGGGGCGCAAGGTTCCTAACAAGGGCAAGGCACTCGTGTCCACCTGGCCGAAAACCAGGCGGACCCATTCCTCGTGGTCAGGCGAAGCCGAACCACCAAGCACAGGGTTGAGGGCTCTCCCGAAGGGGAGGAGGGAACATAATGGCCACACTTCCTCCCCCTAGACTTCAGGATAGGGTTGCCACCTGTCCAGGATTCGCCCGGACAGTCCGGGTTTTGAATGTTGTGTCCGGGAATCATGGCAAATGAGACCTGGACACATGATGTCAGACAGACGGGGGCAACAAAAATTAAAGGAGAACTAGGGGGGGTCAGGGCTTTTCCCCATAGTTCTCCTTAGGGTAACGGGAGGACACAAACTAGCGTCCTCCCGTCACCCTAGGCTCAGTATATAGAGAGCTACAGCTCGCGGTATACTGAAACCCCGCAGCTGAAGCGGATCCCGACAATTGTGCCGGGATCCGCCCAGCTGCGTGACTGACAGCTGGCTCTGCCTATCTAGAGGCTGTACCCGCCCCCTCCCCCGTCCGTTCCGCCAGTCAGCGCTGGCAGATCGGGGAGAGGAGAATCCAGTCCCTCCCCTGTCATGGCAGAGAGCCGTGACAGGATTGAGAGGTGAGCGAACGCCGGTATGTGTTCGCTCACCTCCCGATCTACTGAGCCGACCTGTGACAGTCTCATTACTCACTAAGTGCCAATGTGTAAACAATGGCTAGGCAGCCCGGTAGGCCTGGTCTTAGCCATAAGGCCTATTCCAAGAGGTGAGGTGCAGAAAAAAGCGATTGGTCCTGTGACCATGTGCCTTTCACACAGTGGGGTCCCAAACCCATAGTGCTACCCGGGCACCCCTAGGTCACCACTCCAGGGGGGGCGCTAGGGTTGCCACATTTACTTCCAGTGAAACCCGAACACTCTAGCGACGCACTGACTTTTTTGGGGGAGAATGAGTCATGGCTTATATTTAAATAGCGCCGCCCATTAATATGTAAATATCACATTCAAGACTATTTTCAGTGGGGGGCTGTTGGAACTTCTTGCACAGCCTCACAGAGAAACACAAGCACACAGTCTGCTATGCATGCTGCACATGGCTTGGAAAACAGGAAGGAAGCCGCAGCTTTATTCTCTACCTTATACAATACAACAGAGCATATACCAGAACTTTAAAAAAAAACACTGCCATCTAGTGACCGAAATTGTATACTGCAGAAGTTGTTGCTATAAACACAGTAATGTGTATTCTAACGGGCCAGTAGCCCCTATCCTAATTTTGGTTGCCCTTGTCTGCCTGACATCTTGTGTCGGGGTTTCAGCTGCCATGAAACCCGGACACAGCAATCAAAACCCGGACTGTCCGGGTGATTCCTGGACAGGTGGCAACCCTAGGGGGCGCTGAACACCACAGGCTTCGTGCCTTCCCAGCCCAAGGCCAGCCAAGGTAGACTCGTCCACATCAGGAGGAATTGGGCCCTGCCAGATCACAGCACCAAAGAAGTACTCCCGGCCCCCACGCTATACGTGAGTGGACGCTCAATTCAGTTTCCTTCCCATAGCCAGGACCCTTTGGGACCCCCATCACTCAGGCAGGGTACTCAGATTCCAGCCATGCAAGCCATGTAACAGAGGACTTCTCCAATGACCGCTGATGTAAGCAGACACTACA
Source organism: Nanorana parkeri (assembly GCF_000935625.1). NCBI lineage: Eukaryota > Metazoa > Chordata > Amphibia > Anura > Dicroglossidae > Nanorana > Nanorana parkeri. The sequence goes on from NW_017307729.1 coordinate 404,148, forward strand.
ATTTTCAGCCTGTGTTTCTCTGGTTATTGTTATTTGTAATAATAAAATAATGTGTAGAATAGATCCGTGAAGTGTGAAATGATAGAAAGTCCTGGAGCAAAAGACATAAAAGAATAGGCGAAAGGACCACATGACAGGATAGAAAGGGTTAGTTGAAGATGGGTGTACAGGGGTGGTCTCTTACCTTTGTTTGGCCAATTAGGTTTAGCCAGGAGGAGTCTCTATGGTGGTCCGAGAGGGGGCGGAGGGTCAGCCAGTCAGTCCAGGGTTGCCACACGGTGAGATCACTTCCCACCCTCCCTCCCTTGTCACCGGTTTTTTGTTGCGGTCAAGTTCTCGGTTGTGGTGGTGTGGCGTCGTCTGTTAAGGCGAATTATGTCGGGCTGGTCGAGACTCCGGTAGGGCGCGTCCTTGGTACGCAGTCCTGGGAGCTTGCAGGTCCCGCGGAGAGAGGTCGAAGACTGAGGGTAGGAGTTCTCTGCGGTTTATGTACTATGTTGTCCCTGAGGCCCTGTTCACACTGAGCGATTTATCGCGCGGTAATTCCCGCGATACCGCGGCTATTTACAGCGCGATATCGCTCTCCAATGCCAGGCAATGGGGCAAAGGGTCCTGCTGTCGCGGGTCGTGCGTCGCTACAGCAGGACCCTTTTTGGAGCGGATTTTGGCGCGATTCCATTCTTTGCAATGCAAGCATTTGCGCGATATCGCGCGACATCGCGCAAAATGCAAATCGCGCGACAAACGCGCGATTTGCAAATCGCGTAGTGTGAATGGGGCCTAATCGGCGAGTTGCGGCTAGGGGCCAGTTGGTTAAGTGGTATGCAGAGCTGTACGGTAAGAGGCCAATGGTGTCTTCACAGACCTCAGCCACATTGATAGGAATCCATTGTCTTGAAACTGTTATGATTGAATGTTTTATATTCAATTCTGTTATAAAGTTATTATATATATATTAGGGCTGCGGAAATTAACGATTAATTTCTCGATTAACCGTTAAAATCAAGCGGCGGACATATTGGGTGGGGCACGTGAGATGAATAACGTGCTGGATGAGTGTGATCCTAGTTCATTGTATTACTTAATTGCTGTGCTGTATGTGTATAGGTCATTGCTGTGCTGTATGTGTATAGGTCATTGCTGTGCTGTATGTGTATAGGTCATTGCTGTGCTGTATGTGTATAGGCCATTGCTGTGCTGTATGTGTATAGGTCATTGCTGTGCTGTATGTGTATAGGCCAATGTAGTTGGATCTGTATGTGCGTTATAATTAATCAAAATGAATCGATTAATCGATTTAAAAAAATTTTGATTAGTCGAACATAAACATTTTAATCAGTACCAGCCCTAATTTAAATAAACGGCTGCTACAGCCATTTTTATATCCAACTTGGTGTGGTCTATTATTGGATACGGGCATTTAGAATGGGAAGGGGCTGTAGTAACCTATGTTTAGTCGTATAGCTTATGTCTTACCCTGTCATGACTCTGGGTGTCAGATACTCCGGGGGAAGCCACATTTTTTTATTCTTTTATTTATTCTTTTATCTACAACTCACTCATTACGTTAGCGTACCATGAACTGTAGATATAGCAGGGGTTTCCTGAGCGCTATAAAATTATTCCAAGGGTTCCTGAGTGGTAAAAGGTTTGAGTCAATTTGTAATGAAGAGTCACAATACATAGGGAACGATTTTCTTTATTTCGATCCAAAATGCCGGCTGATTGACATTCTCTGTCCGGAGAATTAGAAAACACAAGCGGCCTTGTAGTCGGCACAACAGTCACTGTAGCTGGCGCACGATGCATTACAATTGCACGGATATGTCTTCCCACTGGCACCGCAGCGCCCCAGACAGGATGAGAAATCTACCCCTGCGCAGTCACAGACTCCATTCCAGGAAAGGACTCCGCTAATCCCAAGACTAAAGCTGATCTTGTACATCTGGCCGGCGTATGATGCTGCGAGAAGGAGGAAGCATCCGTCATCTTAATAGAAACATTCGTATGACATGCAAGCTGCAGATGTATGCAAATTAATATTCTGATTCTGAATGTTCTCTGAAGAGTAAATGTGGGTTCTGGCGGACTGCGAGATCCATACAGGAGTAGAGCGGATTGGAGGTTGTAGGAAAGACCATCACCCTGCCTAGGTAATTCCTAAAGCTTAACTCCAGAAATGACAACCTCCAGCCCGTACTGGCTGCCGGTACTCACCGCTTCTGTCAGATGCTTCGGGTCCTTGAAGGGCCCTCACCGCTCTCACGTACAATGCAGGACCATCGATTTTTCATTGTACATAACGACAGCAACATGTGTTGGCCAACCGGAGCACCTTAAAGAAGACACTTTGAGGAGTAAGCCCAGGGATCCCAACCTGAAAGAAGCACTTTCAGGGAGGTGTCCCTCTCATTTCCGGGAGGTGCCCCCCCCCCCCATCCACGGAGGAGAGGTTATGGGGGCTGGGAGCACCCCCCTGAAATTATGGCAGATAGCACAGGAAGCAATAGCTTCTTTGCTATCTGCAAGCCTGTGTCAGGAACCGGGGGCCTCTGCTGTAGCTGGCGGTGGTTCTACCTGCTGATCCACCTTGGAACCTTGGAGAGCTCCTTGCCTGATCTCCTGTGTAATCCTCAGGTACACCTAGTTTCTGCTGAACTCTGAACTCCTTGCTCCTCCCTTGAACTTCCTATTTAAGCCGCACCCCTGCATTTCCTGTTTGCCAGATTATTGTGCTCCTGCCGTTATCTTGCTTCCTGCTCCCTCTATGATACAATCTTTGGCTGCTGATTCGCCGACTACTCTAACCGTCTTCCGCTTCCTACCTGATACCTTGGCTCCTGACCACGGCTTGTTCTCTGACTACGCTTCTGCTGCTCCTCCACTGCTACCGTCTGCTTGTGTACCGAACCCGGCCTATTATACCACCATTGCCTGCTGCTTCAGCTACTGGACTCTGAGCCTGAGCCCAGATCGTGACAGCCTGCCAGAGCAACGAATAAAGTAGGTATTACACCTTATTCCTCTACCCACTACACCTAGGGAGCATTTAAGCCTCCTTGTGCAGACGGAGGCCCACTGGAAGGGGTTTTTTTTACTATAATTCCCAGGGCTCAGCTTTGAGGCTGATGGCCTCAATGGTTTCCTCCAACTTTGTCCCAATCCAGTTTCCTCAAGCTTCCTCCACGCCATGTGACCGGTCCCTCAAAGCCTCTTCTCTAAGCTGCTTCGGCCAGCAGTTGCATGCTGATGTCATCAAGTACAATGCAGGACCAGCAGTCTCACATTGTACATGAGGACGGTGAGGGCCCACCCAAATCCCGGAGTGTTGGAAGCCTGCTGGAGCAAAGTCAGTATTATCGCCTATTGCTCTATTAGGAGGAGGCACTGGGAGCCGGAAGGGTGTTTTGTGTAATTCCTGGATTTGTTAGGGGGACATCACATGCACCCCACATAGCTGGGAGCACTTGGTGTTTTGAAACAGCTGATGTAGAGGAAGGAGCAGGAGCAATAGGTCTCTCAGAATCATCCAATGATTCTGATGAAGGGGGGCTTGCCCCAGAAACGCGTCAATCTTGGCTGACTGCGGCCGGTGGATGGTGATGTGACCGGAGGCTACCGTGTTACATAGTCGGGGTGATACCATGTTGGGATAACAGACAGTGTGGCCTCTCGTTTGTTGTTGAAGCGTGATGAAAACGTTTGCCTGTGAGTACATTTGTCCCTTGTTTTATTTATCCTAATAAACGATTTTACACCCGGAGGTGGCGCTCTGTTCCCTTTTTGTTTTCTATGTTCGTGGTGGAAGCCCCGGAGCCTTGGATGAGCCGCCCCTCAAGTCTGTGTGAAAAACTGTGATAAACTGTTGATAACTTTGAGTATGCAACAGCAAGTGGATCGTTCAGCTGGCAGCCATTAGCGTCAAGAGTTAAAGAAAACTTTTTGTGTGACCATTCTGCTGCCTTAACCATTGCCGACCTCTGCCTGAGCCTGACCATTCTGCTGCCTTAACCATTGCCGACCTCTGCCTGAGCCTGACCACTCTGCTGTCTTACCCATTGCTGACCGCTGCCTGGACCCAACCATTCTCTAGTGACTAGTCTTTCCCTGTTGTACTGTCTCCACAGCATAGCCTCTTAGTCCCCTGCTCATTCCCTGGTGGGGCGATCCTGAGGACCACGACCTGGTACCAGCAAACAGTGAAACCCATCAGGAGCTCTGGTGAAAACCTGCTGGTGCCTAGGACTTTGCACCTCGGGTAAGCCCGCATCACCACCAGGGGGGTGTTACCATAACACCTACTTAACCACACTCCCTTAAAAATGACGCCCTAATCTAATTCAATGTGTCCTGCTTAGATGTCCCTCTTCTATATTTCAAAAAGTTGGGAACTTAAACAGGACGCTTCCTCTAAATAATTCCAAGCAGCTGATTCTGTAATTGTTAGGCCTCATTCACACTGGAACCGGCCGGCACGTACAGCTCGGTGCTGCGTGCACGGCCGTATTGGGCAGCTCCGGGGAAGGACAGGTGCTGCGTACTAATCACACGCAGCTCCCGTCCTTCCCTATGGGAATACGCGGCCGTACGCCATCCTACGCTCACCCCAAGTGCAGGTCCGTACGGGTGTGGGTGTCCCA
>NW_017307729.1:408849-415134 GCF_000935625.1 Nanorana parkeri
TAGGGGGGCGTACGGCCGCGTAGCCCATAGAGAAGGACGGGTGCTGCGTACTAATCACACGCAGCACCTGTCCTTCCCGGGAGCTGTACGTGCCGGCCGTTCCTAGTGTGAATGAGGGCTAACGGTGGCGCCAAGCTGTCTGGAACACATGCGCATCAATTTTCTGCAGGTTCTATAAATGGCCGCGGTTGTTTTTCAAGGAAAAAAAGCATTGTCGGAAAACACACGTGACAGGAATGATTTTATTGGTCGCATAAACATTCTGAATCTTCACACTTATACTGTATATGTTTACGCAAAGTATTGGAATTACAGTTTGCACATCGCTGCGTAGTCAGCACAACACCGTGCGTTGTTGTTACATGTGGCGTTGCAGTTGCACGGGTAACTGTTTGCGTTGGCACCGCAGCGCCCCGCGCAGGATGTGAAGTCCACCCCCACGCAGTCGCAGACCCCGTTTAGGGAAAGGCCTCCGCTTATCCCAATGCTAGCGCTGACTCCGAAGCGCTGACCGCTGTACAGGGCTGAAAAGAGGAAGGGGAGATGAGTTGTTGTTGTTGTTGTTGTTGTTGTTGTGTCAGAAGGTTTCTGAGGTGTTAGCCCTCGTTCACACCTGAACGTTTTGTAGCGCGTTCTACGCTCGATGAACGCTCTACAAAACGCTCAAAAATATAAATTGCATTGGAGTCAATGGACTCGTTCCCAACTCGGCGTATTTCCGCCCGTCCCGAACGCGCTACAAAACGGCCCGCGCCTGAAAAGGTACAGGCACTACTTTGGGCCGTTTTGTAGGGCGTTTTCCATTGGAATACAGCCAAGTAGCCTTGGGAAACGCCTTCGGAAACGCGCGACTGTCGCGCTACTTTTTTACCGCGAATCGCGGTAAAAAAAACGCGCGACAGACGCGCTTTTGCAATACGCCTAGGTGTGAACCCAGCCTTACTGAGCTTTACAATGAATTCACAAAACTGGTTGTGACATATTGTTGCTGCCCGGGGCATTTTTTTATTATTTGCGCACACATAATAAAATATACATTTTGGGCTACAAAACAGCTTCAGACCCCCCCGATTCCCCCTCCCTATATTTTCTGGAAGCAGAGGCCGTGTAGAACAAAAAGATGCTAGTTGCAATTTTTTTTTTTTTACGTCGCACGTTTTTTGAGGCAAATGTTTATCAAACCGGTATTTTTTAGGAAAAAATAGACTTAATTAACATTTAGTGCACAGAAACATAACATAATACCCACTTTTTTGGTAAAATATAAAAGTCGGGGGTCACGTCGGGTAAATAGACACCAGACATGTCAAGCCTTAAAATTGCGTTCGCCCGTGAAGCACGCAAAAAAAGTCAATAACCGATTTTTACCGCTCATCAGTTTAGTGTTATCAGTGATTGCTGGGCCGGGAATATTAGCTCTCACTCCGACGTTCGCGGCGATATGTAACGTGTGTAGCGCAATGGTCGTATCCGCACGTAGGCGCACCGACGCGTGTTTTTGCGTGTGTATGTGCATGCACATGGGGGGAGGGGGACTTTAAAAAAAAAAATTGCATTTTTTTTTTTCTTTTTCTTTTATGTTACTTTCATTTTTATAACTTTTAAACGCTTTTTTTTTTTTTTTTTCTTTTTCTTTTTTTTTTTTTTTTTACACTAACTAGGGGGCTAACAAGCACCCTACGTAATAGCAGATAGGGGATGATAGGTCCTCTTTATGGAGACATCAGGGACCCCAGGTCCCTAGTTAGTGTCCCATCAGGGACCCCATGTCACCTAGGGACCCCAAAGAAGCTGAGGAAGCCGAGATCTGCTTCACCAGCTTCTTCTCCTGGCTCTGAGAGGAGGAGACTGTAACGAGTGACACCGGAAGTGATGTGATGCACGTCACTTCCGGGTCCAGTGATCGGAGGAGAGATCAGCAGCTGAATCTCTCTCTCTCTCTCCGATCATTGCGAGCTGTTCCCGGGCGCCGCACGGGGACAGACAACGGTGGCCGCAGAGGGGGGGAGGGGGAGAAGAAGGGCCGCCCCACGGTGCAAACGATCCGGCGGCTGTACAGAGGCCGGATCGCTTGTACATTAACAGCCATCGCTGGCTGTTGAAAGCGGTACCAAGAACACGGCTGCTGCAGCCTCATCCGTGTTCTCGTTTTAACCATTTTAACGGGCCGCCGTCTGTAGACATATTGCGGCCCGGAAGTGGTTAACAAAAATGGATGCCCCCCCGGGTACATTTTAACCAGTTGACATCCGCGGTGTTAAACCCCCTTCCTGTCCCGGCCATTTTTCAGTATTCAGCGCTGCGGTACTTTGACTGACATTTATTCCGTCATGCAGCGCTGTACTGAAATGAATTTTATACCATTTTTTGGGGACAGATAGAGCTTTCTTTTGGTGGTATTTATTCACCACTGGGGGGTTTACATTTTTTTACTATATTAAGGAAAAATTACCGAAATTTAAAAAAAAAAAACCGTCCGTCCGTTTTTTTACTACGGGCGGACGGCAAGAGGTTAAAGAAGAACTCTACTTACCCTTGTTGCTGGGCAACCACCGCACTGCGAGGATTACATGCTCACTTTGTCCAGGAGGAGCAGATATACTCACCTGATCCTCAGTCCCGCTGGGCTGCTCCCCACGGCCCCTTCGTTCCCGGGCCGTGGCAGTCTCCATCACATCCATTGACTCGCATTACACGTGAGGATGCTGAGGGATAGACCGCCGCCGGAGCGGAGAGGTAAGCGCCGACCGCCGCGGGACTGAGGATCAGGTGAGTAGAACCATGTGCATTCGGATGAACCTGCAAATCAACGTAATTCAGTTGATTCGGCGGTTCGTCTGAAACCCCACGGACTAAGACTGGGGGGCCATTAGAGTTCAGGTGCGTGTAAAGGCGTCCCGATACTTCTGGCGATATAGTGTATAGGGGGAAAGACAACAAAACACAATGGGGGTCTTCCTCCATTACTCTACCAGGAAGCCAACCTCAGGCTGCCCCCGCCCCATTACCGGTGTTCTATCGAAATCTCCAACTACCTCACGGCCGGGTACTCTGCAAGTTGGAGATTTCGACCGGACGGCGTTAGACTGCGAAACACGAAGACTGGCGGAGCTTCCGTACGGCCGCATTGTAACAATATTCAGCAGGCGGAGAACTCGACGAGTATTCTGAACACGCTCTGCGCGCATGCGCACCGCAACTGTGCAGAGCTCCGGTCTTTCCGAGCACCGGAAGTCAGGTAGTTGGAGATTTCGATGAGTTGGAGCTTTCGATAGAACACCGGCCCTTAAGCTTCGGCTGCCCCCCATAAATAATGCTCCGGGGTACTCACGGTCATTACGTATTTCCACCTCCACTGGGTAGTGATCGGAGACCGCCTTGGCCTGCAGTTGGAAAAGAAGAACCTTTGTAAGCCCTTAAATCACTTTATATGCCATGAAGCTACCGGAGTGCCTAGGCACACTCACATAGCAGGAAGAGCTCTGCAGATATACAGCTATGAGACTACAGGAGTGCCTAGGCACACTCGCATACCAGGAAGTGGTCTGCAGATATACAGCTATAGTGCCTAGGCACACTCACATAGCAGGAAGAGCTCTGCAGATGTACAGCTATGAGGCTACAGGAGTGCCTAGGCACACTCACATACCAGGAAGTGCTCTGCAGATATACAGCTATAGTGCCTAGGCACACTCGCATAGCAGGAAGAGCTCTGCAGATGTACAGCTATGAGGCTACCGGAGTGCCTAGGCACACTCGCATGCCAGGAAGCGCTCTGCAGATATACAGCTATGAGACTACAGGAGTGCCTAGGCACACTCACATACCAGGAAGAGCTCTACAGATATACATCTATAGTGCCTAGGCACACTCAAATGCCAGGAAGCGCTCTGCAGATATACAGCTATGAGACTACAGGAGTGCCTAGGCACACTCACATAGCAGGAAGAGCTCTGCAGATGTACAGCTATGAGGCTACAGGAGTGCCTAGGCACACTCACATACCAGGAAGCGCTCTGCAGATATAAAGCTATAGTGCCTAGGCACACTCACATACCAGGAAGAGCTCTGCAGATATACAGCTATAGTGCCTAGGCACACTCACATACCAGGAAGTGCTCTGCAGATATACAGCTATAGTGCCTAGGCACACTCACATACCAGGAAGCGCTCTGCAGGTATACAGAAAGGAAATGAAATGTAAATATTCTGTGATACCTCCTCATAGGTGAGTCCATATTCCACCTGGTAGTTGAACACCTTTGCGGAGTCTGCGACAACTGAGTTCTGTAGATCTGACCCGCCAACCACAATCCTAAAACCATAACGGGGAGATAAGAATATCACTCGGGGGGGGGACAAACAATTTGCAGAGACATTCACCTCGTTGAATCTTTCGGGAGATTTGTTCTGTGTGAATAAACACGACGAGCTCGGATATATTTTCAGGGCGAATGTATCGGATGTAATGTTTCATTGCAGCCTCTAGGTGGCGCTGTGGAGCGCGTGGGGAATAAGTGTCTATTTCCTGCGCTGCTCAGCTCCCTCTAGTGGCCATAGTGCTGTATTACATCCCAATGCATTCAATCTAGAAAGAAAATATATTAAGAATGTTTATTTTTGTAATTATTAGTAATCTATAAATAACTTCATTATACTTTTGTATCAAAAACATTATTTACTTCCGAAATTCCTAACAACGCGCGAAAATAAATGAATCAACTCCAAGCAGACCTTACTAATCAATCCTTTCGCCCGGCGTTCACTGAAAGAGCGCCGGGCGATAAGGATCGGAGCGCCGACGCAGAATCAGCTGCACGCTCTCTGCCTCCGACAGAGATACAGACCGCGGGGCTGCTCCCGCAAGTCAGGTAAGCGGTCCGTGACCCTGTGCCCGAGTTGTCAGCTGGCTGCGGGCCACATAGTACCGGCTCCAGGGCCGCAATTGGCCCGCGGGCCGGAACGTTGAGACCCCTGCTTTTTTTTAATTCAACATGGAAATGTGGAAGATTTTTGTGTGTCGTCCTTCCATGCAGCCTCGCGGCGTCCCTCTCACCTGTCATAAGGGCAAGCCGAGTTGTTGCTCACGTTGGTATCGGCATCGTCGGCGATCAGCCACCGCAGGCTGGCGTCCTGGCGGAGGCGGATCCGGGGCCAGTGTTGGCTCTTCACGTAGTTGCAGCCGGCGTTATAGTCCCCCAAGATAACGATGTCCTGAGGAAGACGATTTCCACATGTGAATTAGGCGGCACGTGGTGACCTTCCTTCAGTCACGTCGATAACAAAACAAAATGGACCTCCAAGAGTAGCCGCTGCTTGGTCGCCTCCCACACGTCGAAGAGGCCGTCCACCTCCAGCACGGCGTAGTCAGGACTGGTGTGAATGGAGACCAGCGCAAAGTCTTTCACCTCTGCAGAAGGAAGATGAGACAATGAAGGTTATAAGGGGGAGGGGCCAATGGAAAGGGCGTTTCACCGCCCTCCAATCACGTCCGGAACGCTCCCAGGAGCGGGACAACCATCACCATGAAGAATCTCATCCTTATCCACGTTGTCTCGTAGTCACCTGTCACTCAACCTCCTTTTTCCGGCGGGGTCACTATAGACTTCAATGAAGGAGCCTCACTAACACCTCAGCCTCCTCCTGGTGACTAGCGCCCCATTGGCTGATGCTCAAGCCCCAAATCACCTGAAAACACTCGCCATCGACCATGAAAGGGGGAAAGCGACTTTCTCAGCTCCCAGTTGAGCATTTGTGTTTCATTTCTCCGATTGTTTTTGAAGCATTTTCAGCAAATGGCTGATCCTCCTCCTTGGCCCATTGGCCAATGGAAGGCTAGTTACTAAGAGGATACGGAGGTGGATCAGCCATTGGCCAATGGAAGGCTAGTTACTAAGAGGATACGGAGGTGGATCAGCCATTGGCCAATGGAAGGCTAGTTACTAAGAGGATACGGAGGTGGATCAGCCATTGGCCAATGGAAGGCTAGTTACTAAGAGGATACGGAGGTGGATTGGCCAGTGGAAGGCTAGTTCTTAGGATGATATGGAGGTGGATCAGCCATTGGCCAAAAACCAAGGAGGGGGATCAGCCTTTGGCCAATGGAAGGGCAATTACCAGGAGGATATGGAGGCGGATCAGCCATTGGCCAATAGAAGGGCAATTACCAGGAGGATATGGAGGCGGATCAGCCATTGGCCAATAGAAGGGCAATTACCAGGAGGATATGGAGGCGACTGTATAATGTATGGAATGGGTTTCCATGGCCGAGCAGCTGCATCCAAG
>NW_017307730.1:0-23720 GCF_000935625.1 Nanorana parkeri
CACATACAGGTACAGGAGCAGGGGGTCACATACATTACAGAAGTAGAGGGTCACATACAGTACAGGAGCAGGGGGACACATACAGTACAGAAGTAGAGGGTCACATAGAACTACTGCAGTTAAGTTACACTTACAGATCTTGTCCCTGCTCCAGCCTGTGATTGGACAGTGAAATAAGATGGAAAAGAATGTGGCATTCCTCTCACTGTCTTTCTAACCTCTCCTTGCGCTGCGTCCCCCTCCCCCAGTGTAAGCTCTGCTGTACAGGGTCTGATATCAGGTCATATTTACTGTGCTTGCATGTCAATGACAGAGCCGCAATCCCAACAATATACACTAATGGCAGTGGAACATTGGACATGTCTTAGTACATTCAGTTCCCTGTACGATGCATTGTTATATTTGATGCTCTGTCTATATTCTTATTGCTATCTTCATTAAACTTCCAGGAGCTCAACGGATCCAGTAGGTCACGAGGTGATCTGGGCATTAGGGGCCGGCTGCAGAGACATCATCTCCCTCCAGGTGGCACCGTTACATCCATGGTAAGAGAAGTCTCCTGGCACCACCGGGGAATAGGGGCTGCCATTGCTTACCTGAAAATTCTACTTCAAAATAGAAATTTCCACTTCATCTGTTTTTAAAAACTTTGATAAACACAAAGAACAGCAGTAGCCGCCATCACCTGTCCTAACAGGAACACGGACACCGTTCACGGCAGCTGCTGTTGCCCTTCTGACCTAAAGAAGGTAACTCCATTACAGTAGGAGTTATGGAAGAAGTATGAAAAATAACTCTGTGGAATTCAGTTGTAGTTGAGTCTAGATCAATGCCTCAGCCTCACAGATGTGCATTCTTTAAAGGAGAACTATGGGGTCAGGGCTTTCCCCATAGTTCTCCTTAGGGTAACGGGAGGACACGAACTAGCGTCCTCCCGTCACCCTAAGCTCAGTATACCGCGAGCTACAGCTCTCTATATACTGAGACGCCGGAGCTGAAGCGGATCCCGACATCGATGTCGATATCCGCCCAGCTGCGTGACTGACAGCTGGCTCTGCCTATCTAGAGGCAGAGCCAGCTGTACCCGCCCCCTCCCCCGTCCGTTCCGCCAGTCAGCGCTGGGAGATCGGAGCGGGGAGAGGGGAATCCAGCCCCTCCCCCTGTCACGGCAGAGAGCCGTGACAGGATCGAGAGGTGAGCGAACGCCGGTATGTGTTCGCTCACCTCCCGATCTACTGAGCCGACCTGTGACAGTCTCATTGTCACAGGTCGGCTAGAACTACGAGGTGAGTGAAAAGGACCCACCTCATAGTTCTCCTTTAAGCTGCACCAGTCCATGTGACCATTTCCGACAGGAGGAGAAGTCATTTGAAGACCTTGGCTTTTTAACGTTTATAATGCCCATGCGTTACTTTAAAGTGGACTGCTTTTTCCTAGGAGGTCTACTGTGTCTTATTAGCTTTCTGGACGTTGTTATATAGTCTTATTGGGTGTCTAATTTAGTGGTATCGCCTTCTACATTAAGGTAACCACTTTTTTAGGAAGGTAACTCCATTACAGTAGGACCGATGGAAGATGTATGAAAAATAACTCTATGGAGTTCAGCTGTAGATCAGTCAAGGTCATTATCACAGCCTCACAGATGCATAATCCTTAAAGGAGAACTATGAGGGGGGAATGCTTTTCACTCACCTCATAGTTCTAGCCGACCTGTGACAATGAGACTGTCACAGGTCGGCTCAGTAGATCGGGAGGTGAGCGAACACATACCGACCTTCGCTCTCGATCCTGTCACGGCTCTCTGCCGTGACAGGGGGAGGGGCTGGATTCCCCCCCTCCCCGCTCCGATCCTCCAGCGCTGACTGGCGGAACGGACTGAGGAGGGGGCGGGTACAGCTGGCTCTGCCTCTAGATAGGCAGAGCCAGCTGTCAGTCACGCAGCTGGGCGGATCCCGGCACAATTGTCGGGATCCGCTTCAGCTGCGGCGTCTCAGTATACCGTGAGCTGCAGCTCGCGGTATACTGAGCTTAGGGTGACGGGAGGACACTAGTTTGTGTCCTCCGGTTACCCTAAGGAGAACTATGGGGAAAAACACTGACCCCATAGTTCTCCTTTAAGATAACCACTTTTTAGGAAGGTAACTCCATTACAGTACCCAGATAGCAAGGATAACTTGCTACAAACTTGTGGCGGGGTAAAATTGTAATTTTTGTTACCTTGCTGCACACATTCCTGGCAAGTTGTAGACTTGCAGAACACTCGCAGCACAAGTTCTAGGCGACACTTTTTGAATTTGTAGCAAATTTGCTCGGCAAGTCTACAGCAAGAGTCCTGCAGGTCTTAGCAAGAGCTCTGCAAGCTCGCCGGTCTGGAGACTTGCAATGCTGACTTGCTGTAATTGTGCAACAAATATGTGAAGCTCGGCAAGTCAGCAATAGTTTAGCAAGTCATTTTCCAACTTGCAGCTCAATTGCTTGCTATCTGGGTAGGACCTATAGAAGATGTATGAAAAATAACTCGGTGGAGTTCAGCTGTAGATCGGTCAAGGTCATTATCACAGCCTCACAGATTTGTATTCCTTAAGCAGCACACCAAACCATCGATGTGACCAATTCTGACGGGACCTCATTAGAAGTCCTTTGAAGACTCTGGCTAATTAAGGTTCATGATGCCTAGGCATTCCTTCTAAGTGGACTGCTTCTTCCTAGGAGATCTGATGTGTCCTACCAGCCTTTCCGGACCATGTAATACAGTCTTATTTCATGTCAAATTGAGTGGTATCTCCTTCTACATTAAGGTAACCCCCTTTTAGGAAGGTAACTCCATTACAGTAGGACCTATGGAAGATGTATGAAGAATAACTCTGTGGAGTTCAGCTGTAGGTCAGCTCCACTTTCCCCACACAGTTTGGCCCCATTATCATCGCACTGCTCACTGTCAGTAGGGTGATAAATGCTAATAAGGAACATGAGAATATGTATGGCTCCTTGGAATATGTAAGTATGGTAATTACATTGATATTGGTCACATGGCACCAATGCAGGACAAGGAATTCCTTACTTGTGAGAATGGTTTTATTGAGTGGAGCAGAGCGGGGGTCACTTACATCAATGTGGCCACTGGCAGCTCCGATATCTATCGCTCACAGGTCCACTTTGACTTCTCCCTTTAATGCCAGTGTACTTTGTGGTTTGTTGTCTGGCAAAGCCTCCGATCCCTAAAAGATGTGATAATGTGTTTCCTCTTCTCCTGTTTCCTTTGCACACAGCCAACAGCCTACGCGTTTCAGTAACCGGTGCCTGCAGATGATTGGACGATGCTGGCCTCACCTGAGGGCGCTGGGCGTCGGGGGAGCTGGCTGCGGGGTGCAAGGGCTGTCCTCGCTGGGTGAGCAACCGGCTGTCATGTCTCTTACGTTCTGCGAAATCACTAATAACAAAACTGATACAAAATCGTTGTTATTTACAAAAGTTTTCACACCCAGCTCTCTGTGCTGAAGTTGATTGCAAAAAAGAATTGAGATGCAGAACTCCTCCTGTTGGAGTGGTGCAGAATTACACCCTGTGGTCGATATTTCCCACACAGGGAATGGTTCTTGGTGTACGGTGGGGAGAAGTTGGGCACCAATCTTTTAACCTTTTATTGCTGGACTCAGTTCAATGGAAATGAGTTTAGGGGTGTAGGATACCCAACAATAACACGCAAATAGGACAAGGTATTCATTAAGTGATAGTGGGCCCTTTAAGAGTAACATCTTGGTGATTGCTGGCCCTGTGAGAGCAGCCAGGCAGATCTATGACTTTGTAAGAGCAGGCACAGTCTACAGGTGAAACTCGAATAATTAGAATATCGTGCAAAAGTAATTGCAGTAAGTGCTGCAAAAGTGGCCCAAACCAAGTACTGAGTACATATGCATGCTTGTACTTTTCAGAGGTCCGATATTGTTCTATGTACAATCCTTGTTTTATTGATTGCATGTAATAATCTACTTTTTTGAGGTGGTGGATTTGGGGTTCTTGGGGTCTTCATGAGCTGTAAGCCATAATCATCACAATGATGACAAATCACGGCTTGAACTATCTTGCTTTGCATGTAATGAGTCTCTCTCATATATTAGTTTCACCTTTTAAGTTGCATTAGTGAAATAAATGAACTTTGCACAATATTCTAATTATTCGAGTTTCACCTGTATATTAAGTTGCAGTGGATCTCCTTCCAATAAATCTGGCTCTTGACCCTTTTAGAACAGTGAAAGATACCTTGAATGATAGGCAATGAATCCTTATTACAAAGTCCAGCTGTAGCTTCTACCCGGCTGCTCTGCGACACTCTTCAGCATAAAGATTCTTAGCAAATCTACATGTCCGCTCCAGCAGGCAGCTAAGGTTCTTGGGCCCCGGGCACATGATCTCGGCTGAGGCAGGGCCCATGTGTCGCCTTGCCTTAGCACATATCCTCTTTCTGTAGGCACACCTCATCTTACAGGCAGAAGTCCAGGAGGTAGCGAAAGGCGTCTCAGCAGGCAGCTTAAGTACTTGGGCCCCGGGCACATGTCCTTGACTGAGGCAGGGCCCGTGTGTCGCTTTGCCTCAGCACACATCCACTTCCCCTAGGCACACCTCGTCTACAGGCAGAAGTCCAAGAGAACACTCAAGAAAGGCGTCCCAGCAGGCAGCTTAAAGGAGAACTATGAGGGGGGTGCTTTTCACTCCTCCTCATAGTTCTAGCCAATGACAATGAGACTGTCACAGGTCGGCTCAGTAGATCGGGAGGTGAGCAAACACATACCGGCGTTCGCTCACCTCTCGATCCTGTCACTGCTCTCTGCAGTGACAGGGGAGGGGCTAGATTCCCCCCTCCCCGCTCCGATCCTCCAGCGCTGACTGGCGGAACGGACGGGGGAGGGGGCGGGTACAGCTGGCTCTGCCTCTAGATAGGCAGAACCAGCTGTCAATCACGCAGCTGGGCGGATCCAGACATAATTGTCGGGATCCGCTTCAGCTGCGGCGTCTCAGTATACCGCGAGTTGGAGCTTGCGTACTTGTATACTGGAGCTTGTATACTGAGCTTAGGGTGACGGGAGGACGCTAGTTTGTGTCCTCCTGTTACCCTCAGGAGAACTATGGTGAAAAGCCCTAACCCCATAGTTCTCTAAGTTCTTGGAACCCTGGCACATGTCCTCGGCTGAAGGAGGGCCCATGTGTGGCCTTGCCTCAGCACACATCCTCTTCCCCTAGGCACACCTCATCTTACAGGCAGAAGTCCAGGAGATAACGAACACTCAAGAAAGGCGTCAAAGCATCCAGCTTAAGTTCTTGGGCCCCAGGCACATGACCTCAGCTGAGGCAGAGCCCGTTTGTGGCTTTGCCTCAGCATACATCCTCTACCCCTATGTACAAACCATCGACAGGCAGAAGTCCAGGAGGTAGAGAACACTCAGGAAAGCCATCCCAAATATCTATCATCTATCAAAGCCTCTGAAGAAGGACCTCAGAGATTGGTTGGGCCACATACATATTCACAACCCAGTATTTGTCCTTCACACACTGATGATGAATACCACCTTCACAATAGCAGGCAGAAGCAATCAACCCGCTGAGCTTAGGGGAACCAGCAGATTCCAACAAAAACAGAGCTCAGGCTGCAACAAGCAACTAAATGTTACTGCTTTCAGACCACCGTACATACAGTATATAGATGTCCTGGTTCTCAAGCGGCAAGATCATGACTGCAGCAGGAAGGGGAGGGATTGGCTTGGCAATGTAAACATTGCCATGTGATTGCTGTGCTAACCAATCACAATAATCACACAGAGTCGGCCTGATTGGCTATGTGCCTGAAGCCGCTGCTCTCTGCCGTTGAATGACAGGTGGTGCCGTGGCTTCTGTACACGGAGATAGGCAAGCAAGGGAACATGTACAGGTATGCCCCCTTCGGATCAATGGTGCTGCGGGCCGGCCATATATGTGTAGTGCCCGGTCCCCAGGAGATTATACAGCTTTCTAAATGAAGATTTTTAAATTGCTCCGGTCCCAAAGTGGTTAATTAGGGACACAACAGCATAGGGCAGGGCCCCTACAAGGACAATAAAACACATACATAACCTCCTATAAAAGAACAAATGGCTCCTGGGTAAATGTCGCACTCACATGGCAATCCTGGAAGTAATTCCTTGATACAGGGAGCTTGGAAGTCGCATACGGCCTGGTCTGACCTGGAACAACGATCCCTTGTCATCACTGAGGGACAGGTCTGCATGTTAAGGGACCCTACAGAAAGTCCCTACAGAAAGGCAGACTAGGTTATGTTTGCACACGGAGCACATTACCTTCTATTCTTAACTTTGACGTGACTGTTCATCATCCCCCCCACAGCTCGGAACTGCATGCGTCTGCAGGTGCTCGAGCTGGACCACGTGACGGAGATCAACCAAGAGGTGGCAGCGGAGGTCTGCAGGGAGGGCCTGAAGGGACTGGAGATGTTGGTTTTAACTTCCACGCCGGTCACACCAAAAGCCCTGCTGCATTTTAACAGTAAGTAGGAAACTGAGCATGGCACAGACCACCCGCAGGGAATGTTTATAAAGAGGGTCCTGGAGTTTTGCAGTTACACTGTTCAGGTACTTTAGCTCCAGCTACTCAGTCCCTGGTGGCGGCTCCCTATACAACTCCTCTCCGTGGAACTTGCAGCAAAAAGAAGACCAGAGCTGCACCCACATTCAGCTAATGGCGTGTGATTTTATTATACCCCAATTGTCCACATAACGCCCAAGCGCCTAGGAATATGCCCTTATTGAGCCAAACGTGTAAGCAGAGGATCTTGTGTGGATTGCCTACAATTGGATGTGAATTGATCCCAGGGTGCGGCTCTGTTCTTCTTTTTCCGTTCTGCAAACATTTTGGCTGGGTTCACACCTAGGCGTATCGAATATGCGCGTTTGTTACGCGATTCGCGGTAAAAGAAAACGCGCAACATATACGCGCATTTCCGAGGGCTACTTGGCTGTATCCCAATGGAAACGCGCGACAAAAACGCCCCAAAGAAGCTCCTGTACTTCTTTGGGCGTAGGGCGTTTTGTAGCGCGTTCATACGGCCTGTAATACGCCCCCAGGTGTGAACCATACCCATAGGAAATAATGGGATTTCGGTGTTTGAGCGTTTTGCAGAGCGTAGGAACGCGCTACAACACGCCCAGGTGTGAACCAGGCCTCAGTGGACTAGATATAATCTCATTGGCTGTCATTGGGCCCCATTCGCGGGAGTTATCAGGAGTACAGGGTGTATGCCGGCATATACAAGCAAGGATTGCAGGGTAAAATCTCCATTAAACAGAGTTTACTTGTGACAGTGCAGTGGGGGGTTCCTTCATGGGATTAAATCGACATTCTTTAATAAAATCTTTGATCCCCCATTTTTAAAATGGGGATTGTTCATAAGCAGTCGGAAACCAGCGAATGTAACACTGGCGTTGTAAATGAGGCGAATGTTACAAATTCTATTCATACTGAGCTCAAATTGTGGGCGATTCCTGATTGCCCGGGAAGCCGGCTCCATTTTCCCCCTACGGCACGTCTGGTCAGAGGAAATTTTCCTCTGGCCGTAAGTTCCTGTATCAGGGAAGGTATCGGAGCATTTGGGTGAGAACAAGTACTCGCCCAAATACTCGGTATCGGCACTGATACTAACATTGGTGCATCCCTAATCAAAATGTATTTGACTGTGCTAAATAGTGCTTCTCACTGATCAGCGTGGTCACCTGACCACGCTGACCAATGAGAGCTTGCAATTTGCGAGCAATATGCATGGGGCAGGGCTGCGCTGGACAGTACACCCGTACTGATGGAGGGGAGGGACTGTTCGCCAAAAGGTAAGTATAGCGGGGAGGAGAGAGAAGTTGGAAGAGACGGGGCCAGATTCCATTGGGTTATTCCATCTTCCCATATTACTTGGGAAAGTGAACTTACCCTTTAATGCAGATTGTGTGTGTGTGTGTAAGAGTTCTGCTGCCTGGCTACCACAATGGAATTGGCGGCAGCACTCAACGCGCACACACACAATGTCCTACGGCAGGGGGGTTTTAATTTTTTTTGTTGTTAATTTTTTACTTTATCATTTTTATTTTTAAACATTTGTATATATTTTATTGAAAAATTATTTTTTTTTACTTTTTTTAAAATTTAATTTTATCCCTATCACAAGCCCCTTTGTGATAGTTTTGGGGTGACAGGTTCTCTCTATGGAACCTGCCCTCCAACACAGAACAGAAGTCCTGTGCAGTTCCTGACAGCTGAGACAGGTGGCGCTGTGATTACAGCGCCACGGTCTCAGAGATCACACAGAGCAGACGAAGAACCGACGTTCTTCGTCTACTCTACACTCTATGGCTGAGCCGTTCTGCCGTGGTCTCGGGGACCCCGCAAACCGTGGGGGCGGACACGATCACCGCTGCTTGTTTGATACAAGTGATCTGATCAGATCACTTGTACTAAACGAGCGGCGGCTCCCCGCTGTACATTTAGCTCTGCTTGTCCGGGCGGGGCTAAATGAACAAAAAAACTACTCGCCCGGCGCCCGAAACTGCATGTCCCTGGCGTTGGGCGAGAGGAATTCCACACCCCTGTAAAGGCACCAAATCTTTCAATGGGCACCCAAGTAGTCAGTGTCCGACCTCTACTTTGTATATCTACAGGTGTCTGCCGCAACCTGAAGTCCATTGTGGTGCAGGTTGGCATCGCGGATTACTTCAAGGATCCAAGCAGTACTGAAGCCCGAAAGCTGTTTGAGGAGATGGTCAATAAGTTGCAGGTAGGTAGTCCATTCATCTATGCACTCTTTATTTTGGGAAGTCTACAGGATCATATCACAAAAGCTTTAACACCAACCCTAAAGGTGCCCATACACCTTACTATTATCGGACGAAACGTTTCGTCCGATGATCGAATAGTCGTCCGATTTTCGTACGGCAGCCCCATCCTGCCCCGATGATCGCAAGATTAATTTAGCCGTAATTAACGAAAAGCACCTGGACGAAATGCGGGAATTGATTTGTCGTATTTTCGTTCGCGCATGCGCAGTGTAGATCGTACGACTTTTGACGGACGGAAACGCCAGCAACCTTACGACAATCGTACGATCTAGCAAAGTTTTTAAACATGCTTGACCGTCAAAAGTCGTACGATTGTACAGTAATGTCGGTTCGGGCACTCTATTCACACGTACGATTGTCGTTCGAAAAGTCGATCGCATACGATTATCGTATGATAATCGTAAGGTGTATGGGCACCTTAAGACACTCTATTTACAGCCATGTGGCTGTCATTTTTGTTTTTTTTAACTGCTTGCTGACCGGGGTGTTTACACCCCCTTCCTGGCCAGGCCATTTTTCAGTATTCAGCGCTGCGATACTTTGACTGACATTCAACGCTGTACTGAAATGAATGTTATACATTTTTTGGGGGACAGATAGAGCTTTCTTTTCCTGGTATTTAATCACCACTACGGGTTTTATTTTGTACTATAATATCTATATGGGTTGGACTTGATGGACGTATGTCTTTATTCGACCCTAAATACTATGTAACTATAATTGTAAATAAATGTTTTTTGACATTATGTTAGGAAACATTTATTATTACCCAGTTTTTTTGTAAAATATAAAAGATCAGGTCACGTCGGGTAAATAGACACCAAACATGCCAAGCTTTAAAATTGCGCGCACCCGCGACATCGCAGAAAACTACCATACCCAAAATTGGCCATAGGCGACACTTTAAAAGCTTTTACCGCTCATCAGTTTAGTGTTATCAGTGATTGATGGCCCTACAATTATTGCTCTCACTGCGACGTTCGCGGCGATATGTAACATGTGCGGCGTAATGGGCGCAATTGTCTTTTTTGCACGCTGGCACACCCGACGCATGTTTGCATGCGTGTATGTATGGGTAGGGAATTGTTTTTTTTTATTATTCTTTTTTATGTGTAACTTAAAATTTTTGGCCGGAGGGGGCGGGGGTGATGTAATATACAACACTTCCGCATTCTTTCAGAGGAGAGGGGACCGGAGGGAGCTCGTGTAACCATCTCCCTCTGCTCCCCTGTGACACAGGCGCCATGCTGATCCAGGGCTCGCACCGGGCACAGCGGAGCACTGGATCAGTGGGACAACGGCGGGGGCACTGATCGTTACCCCATACAAGCGATCCGCCGGCTGTAGAGCTTGTATGTTAACAGGCACCCCCAGCGGCGCGCGAGGGGGCGTGTCTGAGCGGACGCCTAAAGACGCCCGCTCAGATCTAGAGAGCTCCCGGCCGGCTGTTTTTTTTTACTACGGCCGGCCCTGAGGTAGTTAAGGCAGACAGAGGACCCAGTTGTACCACAGAGAGAAAAGTTCTGTCCCATTTGCCCCCCAATAAGGGCTCCTTCTCACAGGCCCGGTTTGCGTGTTTGGTTGATCTTTCCAATGTCAGCAGGATACACAGTTGAAAGAAAGTCCATTCCAAAGAATGTAACATGTAAGCAGGTGGCACGGGCTCGGGGCCACAACTGCACGCTAAGAGCTAAGCTTTCACTCTGCCAGATTGGTGTAGGGTGTTGCAATCTAAAGAATCTTTCCCGCCTGGCTGGCAGTAGTGAACAAAGCAGTCACATGACCCCCATTATAGAATGAGCCTGGCGCAAGAGCAATGTGTCCTCTGCCATGTTGGGAGAGCCTGTGTCTA
This sequence comes from Nanorana parkeri, assembly GCF_000935625.1. Classification (NCBI taxonomy): domain Eukaryota; kingdom Metazoa; phylum Chordata; class Amphibia; order Anura; family Dicroglossidae; genus Nanorana; species Nanorana parkeri. Next base: position 10,720 of record NW_017307730.1, read on the forward strand.
ATCTAGACACAACCCAGAGTTCCCTTGAGATTTGGGAGGGCCATCATTGATGCCGGGATGATATTTATAGTCCCCGCTACGTCACTGGGGTGCACTTGCTTTGTGAGAGGTAGGCCTAGTGGTAGGGGTGGGTTACTGGCAAAAAAGGGACATATTAGGGACTTGCATGTACATCCTTGGGAGAAGGATGGCATTAGCTGGCCAGCGACTGCCTGAGGTGCCGCGCGTGTCTGGATCCTCTGGCAGTCGCCTTGCGGTAGCGCCGGGCCCCAACCCCAACACTTATCCCATCATTCTGGTTATACGCTGGCTAGGACAGCACCCTTCCCAGAAAATACACCTTTGAGGGTATCTGCATGAGTATTTTCTTAAAAAGGCATGCCTCATCCTACCTCCTGTATGTAAGGCCGCATTCTTGGTCTGCACTGGAGATTGTTATTAAAGTGTCTTATTGTGTGGAGGTGAATATGGAGAAGAATTCAGATTTGTTGTCACTAGGGATGCACCGATACCGCTTCTTCAGTATCGAATACGAGTAGCGATAGTTTTGTTTCGGTACTTGCCAATACCGAATACCGATACCAGTGCTTCTGCTAGAGTGGAGTTGGCTTCCCGGGCAATCAAGGAGCCAGGCATCGACATGCCGCACGGCTTCCTGATTTCCCCGGAAGCCGGCTCCATTGTGATTGGCCGGTAAACCAGCTTCCCAGCCAATTAGGAAGCCAGGCGGCGAGTAATGACCCGCCTCCCAGCCTCCTGATTGTCCGGGAAGCCGGCTCCATGATGATTGTCTGGAAAGCTGGCTGCCCAGCCAATCAGCATTGAGCTAGCTGTTCGACCGGTCCGATTTTGATTGGTCGGGAAGCTGACTCTGGAGCTTCGGCGGGCTTGATGCTGATTGGCCGGGAAGCTGGCTTCCCAGGCCAACCAGCATGGAGCCGGCTTCCTGGCTAATCAGGAAGCCAGGAGGCAGATCATTACTCACAGCCTGGCTTCCTGATTGCCCAGAAAGCCAGCTCCATGTACCCCTACGGCACTGCCGGTCAGAGGAAATCTTCCTCTGACCGGAAGTTCGGGTATTATTGAAGGTATTTTGAGCATTTGGGGCGATACTCGTATCGGTATTGCTGCATCCCTAGTTGTAACTGCTAATTACTCTTGAATAAAAAAAGGTTATAGGGGAAATGGTGGTGTCACCTTTCCCCTTTAACCCACCATCACCCCTTGAGCACCCACAACAGTCAGGCTTTGTAGACACCGGTTGGCACCAGCTAACACATTTTCCTGTGTTTTAGGCTCTTAAGAAGAGGCCGGGCTTCTCGAAGATTCTGCACATTAAAGTGGAGGAAGGCTGCTAATCCCGCCTGATAGGAAATAGACTTTGTGATCCTCGAGCCTCCTCCGACACCTAGACCGAACCGTCTCCTCATGAGAAGTGCCACCAAGACCCATTGCCAAAAACCTGCTTCCGAGAAAGTGTCTTTGTAACACCTGACTACAGCAGTGCAATAGAGGGACACGCCCCTTGACGTGGGGCTCCTCCCTTGGTGCCGAGAAAGGGTAACACTAACCTCCAGGGTTGTCCGATAGAGTCTTTATCATACATTTTCGGTGTAAACTTCACTGCAGCAGTGCAGTACCGAGCGGCGCTTCAATGGGGTCCGCCCCCGGTATATGTAGCACTGCAGGCGATTCCCAGATTTTCCTAATGTCCGTGTGGATCGTATTCTTTGTGTTTCTGTCACGTGAGATATACTTATAAATCTGTATATTAATATATATCAATATTTTAAAGATAAATATATAAATATATGCTATTATTTAAGAAGAAGAAAAAAGCATCAATGGAAGCCATGTGGTATTCCAGTTAATTTATGTTCAGAGGTACAGTATATAGAGGAAGTCTTGTGTTGGATAAAGACCATCCGCTGTCCACCGTGCAAAGCGCCCCAAGCCGAGATACAATGTCATTTCGGAAGGCAATAAGACCCGTTGGCGGTTATGTAATACAATGTATCACCCTCGAGAATCCTGTGTATCTGCATAGAGCCATGGCCTTGGTCTTCATGTAGCCACCAGGCCAAGAAGAACGCACTTTGGAAGAAGCCTTCACCAAGCATGTGGCCACCGAGAGTTTTGTCAAGCTCTCTAGGAGGACTTTGCCGCCTTCATATGCACATGGTGCTATAACAGAACTCTTTTCCTATCCAACTAATTTTTCATAGATGGCGGGCAGTGTTCTGTTGGTCAGAGAATAAGGGTGGGAACATTAGCACTTTATGGTGAAACGTTCATGAAGTTGGAAAGGACTTGAACCTTTACAGAGAGCCATGAATAGTCATATAGTCATTGGTCTCATTGGTACACCGAGACATTCAACATGTAAAGCACCAGGCATGGTCCAGAGGTTATTTTGTACTACCAAAAGGGAAGGTGTGCAATCTAAGCATCCTTGGTTGTAGAATGGATGTTGGGGGGGAAGAGCTATCTTGGATATCCCTGATTGAGATGTCAGGCACTGCCATATTCAGAGTTTACAGTGAGTGCGGAAACGAATGCCAAGCAGGCAGAAAGAGAACGCCTGGACTGGTTCAAGGTGGTAGGAAGTCCGGAGCTGCAACAACAACCACTTTTCACAGCAGTACTGAGCAGAAGGCCAAATCCAAAAGTGTAACTGTATCCATGGCAGACCACGTAAACTACTATGGGGCCCAGAAGCATAGTGGGCCCAGAACTGACTGGTTACACAATGTTATATGCAGCTAGAATTTGAGCTTGGCAAACAAAGAGTATATGTAGTTTGGGAACCTCTATAGGATTGCCATGAAAGCAATCGATATGCTTGGTCATTAGAGGGATTGCATTTGAGGGGGGGGCCTTAAAAGCTGAGCTCAGGGGCGATATGAAAAACACACATTGATAGAGCTCTGTAATCATGGATACATTATTAAATGCAACGGTATAAGTACCTAAACATGACCTGCTATCAGCCCTGTGCAGTCCCTGTAGAGAAGGGTTGGAGTGTGAGTGATAGAAGTAGCACAAGGAACTTGGAGGAGAAAGCAGAGCGGCAGAAAGATGAGCTCATTGCTGTGTTGCTTCTCCATTCCAAGGACGGGGTAGGTGGGGGGGAGGGCGCATTCAGGAAGACCTGGGCTCACGGAAGTGGGTTGAAGGATGCTGGCCATCAGACTAAGGACTTCTAGTGGCAGGAAAGTACTGCAGGGGAAATCTCTGGATTGAAGCTGAATATAGTTATTTTTATGGACTATTCATTTTTATCTTGGTATTTTTGCTGTTGGGCCCCATCACACGTAGTTATGGCCCTGGCAATGTTGAAATGCCTAACACATGCAAGAGGACGGGCCGTACAAGTACAAGACCAGGCCAGGTCAATTCCTGCCAGCTAAGAACAGGAAGATGAGCCTACAGAGGGCGCAGGGTGAGCGGAACGAATGAATGAAGACGAGAAAAACTCGGCCTGGACTGACTAGTCTCGGGTTCTACCACGGCATGTAGATGGCAGGCTCAGAATTTGGTGTATATGGCACAAATCCATGGACCCGTCCAGTCCTGTGCCCAGGATTTAGGCTGGCGGTGCTGGTAAAGGCGCAGGGCTGTTGGAGGATTATTTCTTGGATGCCCCTGAACAGTGATTGAGGATCATTTGAATGTCACAACTTACTTGCCAAGCACAGCCTTCCTTTATGGGCGCTGTATAGGTGTACCTAATATAATGAACCCCTCGTGTACATCGTAGAAGAGGAGAACATCCCCTACCTAGATGGAACGTCAGATATTTGAAGTTCCTGAGTGCCATTTGAGGGTCAAAGGAGGCTGACGGCAGCATCTTGCACCCGTAATTATTTCATAGGTGTATGTAACTGTCCAAAGTCGTAAACTGAGCTGACTATGATCAGGGGTGAGTTGAGAGCAGTGTGTGAATCTGATCAAAACCCTTCCCACGTCTGGCATATAGTGAAATCTTAAAGCTGGGTAGATTAAAGAGACCCTGTCACCTTTCCCATTGCTACATATACCCCCCTCCTACTCCAAACACACCCCCACCTCCATATTATTCTTGCCTATACAGCACTTCCATTCTGTTCCTGTCTCCGTCCCTCCAGCCACAAAATACCACGTGGTCCTGGGTGTAGGGTGGCATGTGACTTCCTCTCACGATGCAGAATTAAATTATTAGCCATGCACACTGTCAGTGGGGTGTGACGTCATCACCCTCATGTAAGTGCTAACAACCAAGGAAGGAATGTCAGGGGAGAGCTGTAAAGATATGGTGGCCTGGAGGTGAACTTTAATGGGACACTGTAACTTCTTCCTGAATGGGCAGGATGACAGGGTCCCTTTAAGAAGCAGGTATAATGGCCCATAGATAAGGACATCAGAAGTTAGAGAACATCATGATGGGTGTAAGCAACACCCCAGATTCCAATATCACAGCTTGTATATGGTACAACTTGCTCTGCTCCTGATCCTCCCTCTTCCCTCCTGATATAAATTCACCTAAAATAGTAAGTAAGCGGAAGTCTAATTTTTTGGGGGAAAAAGTTTTTTTGTACAGGTGAAAGTTGGACAGACGTTCAGGAGCCGAGTAGATTGTATGGTATGCAGTGCTTCATGTTTGAGGGTCCGAACTCCCTACCTGCTGGCTCAGACCACTCGGAACTTCCATTGAAAACAAATCTCTCATCATGATAAAGGAACTGAACAGGCGTAAGGTGCCTACATGGCATGTACAGTATATGGACAATAGCTTGTGGACACCCGACTATCACACCTTATATGAGTTGGTGGACATCTCATTGGCCCAGCTTTGCAACTATAACAGTCTTTCTTCTCATCTATAACGTCGTCCCTTTTGGGAAGGCGTTTCCCAAGATTTTGGAGGGCATGTGGGACTCATGTGCCCATTCAGCCAACAAGAGCATTTGTGAGGTCAAATACTGATGTTAGACACTCACAATCAGCTTTCCCGTTTACGCCATAGGGTGTTCAGTAGGGTTGCGGTCAGGACACTCAGGTTCTTCCACATCAAACCATGTCTTTATGGATCTGGCTCTGTATACATGAGCACGGTCATACTGGAACAGAAAGGGGCCTTCACCAAACTGTGACCACCAGGCTAGAAGAGCGCAATTGTCTAAAATGTCTTTCGTATGCTACATCATTAACAGCACCCTTCACTGGAGACACCTGAACTCATTCATTTATAGGGTTGTCCTCATACTTTTGGTCAGGTGTCCATATAGTCTTTATATGGACCCCTTCAGCTTCAGCTAGGAGGTTATCACGAGCAACGTTGGGGTGGTCTCGTAGGGTTCGCAAACCACCCCAGGCTGGAGTCTGCAGCAGCATCGGAAAAGGCTTGACTGGTGTCTTCTAATTTCTCCCTTCCATTCCCCCGCCCCAAGAGTAGCAATATTAAAATTATGCTGATGGCGTTTTTGTCTACTGTAGCCTCACCTCCAGGGAAAGGTGGACTTTTTTGCACCCTTATTGGTATTTTCCGAATTTGGTTTATTGAAAGGCGAGTGCTATAGACTTGAACCTAGTACCTGCTGCACTGCCTCCTCCCGTCCCATCCCCCACATCCTAACCCTTAGATGGATGCCTGTAGGGACATAACGCTGAGTACAGTAGAGGTAGAGCTCCTGTTATCTTTAGTTTTATAGAAAACTCTCTATGTAAAATGAAATACAGATTTATGTCAGAAGACCCCAAGCATTATATCAAAGGGTAACCTTCCATCGCCCAATAATGTTATATCGCAGGTATAGGTCACAGATCCGTCACTTATACCCTGGGGGGGTGATTATACATCAACTGCAAAGGGATGCTTTATCAGCAACTCGAGTAACTCAGTTTTTCGGCTCTCCAAAACAGGAAGTAGTCGCCATCTTGAATTGAGCGGTATTTTAAAGGGTCATAAACAGTGAATTGCCTTTGGGGCTGGATCACACCATATGCGGTGCGTTCTGGCGCGGTTTGTGCCCGGGACCTACTGGATCGCATAAACCAAGCCTCGCGCATTCTGCTGTACCACGCGTGCTGGTGATCGCACTGCAGGCAGAGGGCGTGTCTGCAGTGCCATTGACATGAATGGCACCACCACGCCCCGGAATGTAGGGGATTGGTTTATGCAATCCAGTGCGTTGCGGGCAGGAAACGTGGCAGAAGGCACTAGATATGGTGTGAACCGGCCTTACAGCTAAAGTCCTTAAACTATAATCTCCTAAATAATATGTAAAATAAACTAAGCTGATCTGTGCAGTCATGTCTTTAGCGATAGCATGAAAAGGAAATAATACGCATTACTAAAAAAAAATCCCATTGGGGCCTATTCACAAAAAATCATTGCATAGCTGTTTGTCCTTTGAAACTTCATATACATTCATTCTGTGCGAATTATACTGACACTAAACTCAGGAGTTAAATCCTAAAAATACATTCAGGTACCTTAACTATTAACAACAATGTATCTTATTTGTGTATCATTTGGCTGTAGATCCTCAAATCATCTCTGAGGGTTTGTTCACACCAAGTCCAGTGCGTTCCAGCACGGTTAGTGGCTGGAACGCACTAGATCGCATAGAGCAAGCCTCTCTGCCTTCTGGGGAGGGAAGGGGCGTGGTGGTGCATTCAAGCCAATGGCACCGCAGCCACGCCTTACCCCCCCCCTGCAGTGTGATCGCCCACACCAGAACACATGCCACCGGAATGCCCGCAGTCTGGTGCGATCACAAAACCTAGTGCATGCGGTCTTTATTACAGGAGGGGCGTAGACAAGACCAATCACCCTGCAGAAGGACAGAGAGGAGACGTGGGTGGAGACAACACCAGTCATCCTGCACAAGGATAGAGAGCAGAAGTGAGCGGTCTTTATTACAGGAAGGGGCGGAGACAAGACCAGTCACCCTGCACAAGGAGAGAGAGCAGTCTTTAATACAGGAAGCATCAAGTCTCACACTGGATTACTGCACAGATCTGGAAGCCTGGCACTAGCGCCCTTTGACGAGGAAATCCCGATGCTCGTCAGCGCCATCTTGGGGATCATCAATGAACCCCCAAGATTCAAGTAAGAATCCACATGGCTATTGTATTTAGACAATATTTGCTTTTAAAACATGTTTGTTACCATGTGAGTCAATCATTATTCTGTTTCATTGATTGCTATGTTGATGCGATCTCTGCACAGAACAGATCAAAACAAGACATTTACGCAAATTTGCATGCACAATTGCCAATTTCTTATTAGAAACAAACAAAACGTTTAAGCGCCCTGTCCGCCGTTATTTGTCGACCCCTAGCCCCCCCGGTCAGATATCGTTTAGGAATTTGGTCCCACTCTTCCAATGACTCTTGGGTTGTCACGTATGTGCTGCATGTTTGGGATCTACCATGAATATTCTTAGAGGAGTGTGAGGTTTACGTTCATTCCCCGCAGAGGTTTATTACATTTGGAGTAGCAATAACCCAGCAAAACAAGTGCCAAAAAAGGAAAATAATGAACCAAATTATTATTAATGAATATGTATAATTCTCAAATGTTTTCCTTCTGTTTGGTGTTGGTGCCATGGTAAGGTCAGGGGGACAGAACATGGTAGAGGTGCCATGGTAAGGTCGGGGGGACAGAAGATGGTAGAGGTGCCATGGTAAGGTCGGTGGGACAGAAGATGGAAGAGGTGCCATGGTAAGGTCGGTCGGTGGGAAAGAAGATGGTAGAGGTGCCATGGTAAGGTCGGGGGGTACAGAAGATGGTAGAGGTGCCATGGTAAGGTCAGGGGGAGAGAAGATGGTAGAGGTGCCATGGTAAGGTCAGGGGGAGAGAAGATGGTAGAGGTGCCATGGTAAGGTCAGGGGGAGAGAAGATGGTAGAGGTGCCATGGTAAGGTCAGGGGGAGAGAAGATGGTAGAGGTGCCATGGTAAGGTCAGGGGGAGAGAAGATGGTAGAGGTGCCATGGTAAGGTCAGGGGGAGAGAAGATGGTAGAGGTGCCATGGTAAGGTCAGGGGGAGAGAAGATGGTAGAGGTGCCATGGTAAGGTCAGGGGGAGAGAAGATGGTAGAGGTGCCATGGTAAGGTCAGGGGGAGAGAAGATGGTAGAGGTGCCATGGTAAGGTCAGGGGGAGAGAAGATGGTAGAGGTGCCATGGTAAGGTCAGGGGGAGAGAAGATGGTAGAGGTGCCATGGTAAGGTCAGGGGGAGAGAAGATGGTAGAGGTGCCATGGTAAGGTCAGGGGGAGAGAAGATGGTAGAGGTGCCATGGTAAGGTCAGGGGGAGAGAAGATGGTAGAGGTGCCATGGTAAGGTCAGGGGGAGAGAAGATGGTAGAGGTGCCATGGTAAGGTCAGGGGGAGAGAAGATGGTAGAGGTGCCATGGTAAGGTCAGGGGGAGAGAAGATGGTAGAGGTGCCATGGTAAGGTCAGGGGGAGAGAAGATGGTAGAGGTGCCATGGTAAGGTCAGGGGGAGAGAAGATGGTAGAGGTGCCATGGTAAGGTCAGGGGGAGAGAAGATGGTAGAGGTGCCATGGTAAGGTCAGGGGGAGAGAAGATGGTAGAGGTGCCATGGTAAGGTCAGGGGGAGAGAAGATGGTAGAGGTGCCATGGTAAGGTCAGGGGGAGAGAAGATGGTAGAGGTGCCATGGTAAGGTCAGGGGGAGAGAAGATGGTAGAGGTGCCATGGTAAGGTCAGGGGGAGAGAAGATGGTAGAGGTGCCATGGTAAGGTCAGGGGGAGAGAAGATGGTAGAGGTGCCATGGTAAGGTCAGGGGGAGAGAAGATGGTAGAGGTGCCATGGTAAGGTCAGGGGGAGAGAAGATGGTAGAGGTGCCATGGTAAGGTCAGGGGGAGAGAAGATGGTAGAGGTGCCATGGTAAGGTCAGGGGGAGAGAAGATGGTAGAGGTGCCATGGTAAGGTCAGGGGGAGAGAAGATGGTAGAGGTGCCATGGTAAGGTCAGGGGGAGAGAAGATGGTAGAGGTGCCATGGTAAGGTCAGGGGGAGAGAAGATGGTAGAGGTGCCATGGTAAGGTCAGGGGGAGAGAAGATGGTAGAGGTGCCATGGTAAGGTCAGGGGGAGAGAAGATGGTAGAGGTGCCATGGTAAGGTCAGGGGGAGAGAAGATGGTAGAGGTGCCATGGTAAGGTCAGGGGGAGAGAAGATGGTAGAGGTGCCATGGTAAGGTCAGGGGGAGAGAAGATGGTAGAGGTGCCATGGTAAGGTCAGGGGGAGAGAAGATGGTAGAGGTGCCATGGTAAGGTCGAGGGGTACAGAAGATGGTAGAGGTGCCATGGTAAGATCGGGGGGTCAGAAGATGGAAGAGGTGCCATGGTAAGGTCGGTGGGACAGAAGATGGAAGAGGTGCCATGGTAAGGTCGGGGGTACAGAAGATGGTAGAGGTGCCATGGTAAGGTCGGGGGGCACAGAAGATGGTAGAGGTGCCATGGTAAGGTCAGGGGTACAGAAGGTGGTAGAGGTGCCATGGTAAGGTCAGGGGTACAGAAGGTGGTAGAGGTGCCATGGTAAGGTGGGGGGGCAGAATCAAGTGCAGTTTCTCCTTCATTTGCACTATCATTGTTCATGACTTCATGTGGATTGCCAAACTGAAATGGTTCCTTGTTTTTACTTGTCTACTTCCTCTGAGTACGCGGGGTTACTGATCATTGTATTCTATTCAAAAACAAAGAAGTCTTCTACCGCCCAGAAGAGACGATTGGACTCTTTCTAATGGTCCCCACGAGCTGCATTTGTTGGCCTCTCTGGCGCAATGTTTTCTTGAATTGAATAAAAGTTGATATATTTCTGTTCAGATCTTTTTCTTTCCGAATTCTTCTTTCAAAGTGGGTGTTGAAAATAATAAAAAAAAATACAGGAAGACCGAAAAAGAGGGTTTTCTTGACTCTAATATTTTCACAGACCAGTAAACGCTGGTATCAGGGTCAGGTTAAGAGTAGGGCTGCAACAACTAATCGACATAATCGATTATTGAAAAAGTTGTCAACTTTTTCAATCATCGATTAATCGGCTTTTGATTAGTTGCTCCTGTTCACAGCTCCACACACGTTGCGCGCCGCACCTCCTCCCCACCTCACGCTCGCCGCTGCCAGACCCGCTCGCATTCCATGCTACACACGTCACACCTCCTCCCCGCCTCACGCTCACCGCCCGCCCACATCCACGATCGGCACAGGGACGCGGGAGAAGAAGTAAGGAGGAGATGGTGTGGGGTGGGGATGACAGCGGCAGATAGACAGGCCCGATTTTAGAAGCAAGTTGCTGGAAGACTGCTCAGGTACGCCTGCACTTTCCCACACATGGTGCTCTATAATGTATTGCTGGGATTTTTATTCCTCTATAGCTGATGGTACATTGTGCTGTACTGTATATTATACAGAGCAATGTACCATCAGCTATAGAGGAATACATTATACACTGTATGTATAATGTATTGCTGGGATTTGTTGTATTACTATACAGCTGATGGTATTCTGCATTGCGCTGTATAGAGGACTACAAATCCCAGCAATACATTATACAGCACAATGCCGAACACCACCAGCTATAGAGGACTACAAAACCCAGCAATAGTACATTATACAGCGCAATGCAGAATGCCTTTGGATGGACTACAATCGCAATACAAACTAGCAGTCCTATCACTGGAGCCATTTTTTAAAATGTATTTTCATTTTTTATCCGATTAATCGAACGTAATAATCGGCTAACTAATCGATTTTGAAAGTAATCGTTAGCTGCAGCTCTAGTTAAGAGCATAGAGGGACTGGTGCTGTCGGTTGGACAGGAAGCAGCAGAGGCAGCTCTCTAATCAGATGGCCGCTTGCTTCTCGCTGGGGCCTCTCGCGGCCGCCTAATATGCCTGATTGAGTTCAGACCAGCCAGCCTGGATTGCCATCAGGCATAACGAGATCCAGGGAGGCCAGGCCTATTTTCAATGTTGAGCCGGCGCTCCAGTGGCCCCTATGTGAATCTGGTCCTGGCTGGTATAGAAGCCCATGATCTGCAGATTTTTGGGTCACAGGAGGGCAGTAAATGCAGAGAACTACAGGCAGAAAATGTTGGCCCATAGTCCTCTCAACTTTTCCTGCAACTTGAGCTACAGTAGCTCTTCTGTTGGATCAGTCTTTTGGTCGGTCCTGACCACCGCAGACCGGGAACATCCCACAAGAGCTGCAGTTTTGGAATTGCCCTGACCCAGTCATCTAGACATCACAATTTGGTCTTTGTCAAAGTCCCTGAAATCCTCACACTTGTCCATTGTTTCTGCTTCCAACATATCAACTTCAGGGACAAAATGTTCACTTGCTGCCTAATATATCCCCCACTTTCAGGTGTCATTGTAATATATCCCCCCACTTCCAGGTGTCATTGTAATAGGTTGAACTCGATGGACTTGTGTCTTTTTTCAACCTGACTAACTATGTAACTATATGATGTAATATACGTGTACTGTAGATCTCTCGATTGTTCCTGATGAAGTAAAATGAAATCTTTGTAAACCTTTGTTGCCAAGTCAGACCTATAGCCTTGTAATCAGCAAAGCTCATTTTCCCTGCTGATGGGAGCAATCTTCCTACTAAGAGAGAAAGAGAGGGAGGGGCAGAGAGAGGGAGGGGCAGAGAGAGGGAGGGGCAGAGAGAGGGAGGGGCAGAGAGAGGGAGGGGCAGAGAGAGGGAGGGGCAGAGAGAGGAAGAGAGAGAGAGGGGCAGAGAGAGAGAGAGGGGCAGAGAGAGAGAGAGGGGCAGAGAGGAAGAGACAGCACTCCAAAAAGGAAATTCAAATAGTAACTGGTGGACAACATGGAGCGCAGAGTCCCACACGAGACCTCTTCCTCTATGAAGTGAAGTCAGACCACACAAGTAGCCCTGTGACAAGAGAAATCTAGGGGGCTGCCAGTGCTGACTTCCTGCCAGGTGCTCGGCTGTGTCTGGTTCCAGCACTTTAGAATCACAGACGTGGAACAAGAAGTGAAAGCACCGGTCGCCGCTCGCTGTGGTCCCTGGTTACATAGTAAGTGGAGCATTGCAGCGCAGGCTTTTCCGGCCGAACCCAACCCAACACACACGAATAATAAAGCCTGGAGCGTTCATTTGGTGAAGTGCGTTTAATGGTTGCCGCTTTCGTTCAGAGAAAATAAATACAGTAACAAAACTTGGGAACAAATCAGCAAAGTTACAGAGAAATGTGAAGGGATGAGGAGACACAATGGGCCTCGTGATGCAAACTGAAGGAGAAAGAAGCAGACGCCGTTGCCGACAGCAACCGGATTTCACATTTCTCTGCAACTGCTATAGGCTACAGTTCTTCCTTCAGAGATTTCCATCACAAGTCTTTGTTCTGCAGGGCATACAAAATAACATTGGGAAACCATGTGGGACCAAGTTCCCCAATCATTGCTGACATGAAATGCTGCGGGTCCCTTCTTTAGTAGCTGGTCACGGTATACATGCGATTGGATCTCCGCAGACAGCGATCACACACCCACAGTCCTCATCAATAGAAGAGACACTTCCACACCGTGGCCCCCTGGGTCTTTAATGCTGGTGCGGTCTTCCCCTGCCACGGCCACCTCCAGGAGCTGCGTCTGCACCCGAGCGCGGGTTCTTTATGGTCTCGTCTACAGACATTATGAGACAGGCGGCTTCTGAGGCCGCGGTCAGAGCGTTAATTCTCACGATGGCCGGCTCCCATACGCAGGCTTCAAAGTTATCTGCGATGTCTTCATTGTTCACGTCCACGCCGTACCACATACCGCCCTGGAAGCATTCCCGGAACAGTCAGAAGATGAAGCTAACGCCAACATTTCTAAAACCATCTGAATGAAGCTTTGTGTTGTCCTCAGTAAAGAGCGGGCCATGCAACTACATTACCAGTGCTGGCCATGCGACATGGCCGACCTGTCCCACATACTCTTATCTGCAGGACTTGTATGTGCTCTTGGCTGACTGCAGCAACCTCCCCCCCCC